>NC_047524.1:2056257-2123757 GCF_902827115.2 Pseudochaenichthys georgianus | reverse complement strand
ATGAAGACAACCGGAGGACAAGAAGGAAACAGACAACACTCTTTGTTAGACATTCTTCCATCATGAAGCTGATTTCACACAAGAACCATGCATCACCACACTTTGTCCTAAATATAAGAACATTGTGCAGTTTGTTGAAAGGATAACATGTAAGCATGATGACTTAAACTACATAAGCATTTCCACGAGGTGTGTGTCCTTCAGGGTGGATGAACAACACTTTGGAGATGTGTCCTCTAGCACCAGCAGGTCAAATGTAAGCATGCTAATAGCATTTAGCTAAAAGAAGAAAAAAACCTCCGGGTCAAGACAATCCTTAAACCTTAATTTTCTTTGTGATATCTAGCATGATTACCCAATCTTTGCACTTTCTATTGAAGTCTATGAAACATAATAAAACCCTACTTACTGGATGTATTAACTACAACCAGCAAACCTGTGAACTGGCGGCCGATCGAAGCTGCAGCAGTTAAGCTAATGCAATTGTTAAGTGAGCAAGAAGGCAGATATTTCAATCCTTATTTTCAGGAAGTGCACGACAGCACTGATTTAAGACATACCATGTCTAAAAGAACATTGTGTACTAATGGTAGTATCTGAACTTGTATAGGTGCTTTTATTTTGAAGGCAGGTTGTAATCTTAGTTCATCATCAAACTTTTTGGTCCACATCAGAAAAATATGAAAGACCACAGCTCAACAAACCCCAAAGTCTTCTCCTTCAGAAACACAGAGCTCGTTTCTCCTTCAAATACTTCCCCTCCTCACAGCTTTAATACCCTTTCAAATTAAAAGCACTCAGAGCAGGAACAGAGTCTCTGGGTGTTTCTCAAAGTCGAGGAAGGGTTCTCCAGAGCCACTATTTCAAGGATGCTACTGTATAAGTCATCGAGTCCCGCCGAAGGACTGTTCCAATGTCCGGGATCCTTGGAATTCTACCGAGGACTGAATCCTTCGTTGCGGGAAATTTCGAGACTGCACCAGTGTATCCTCCGCGGTCTTAAAATCCCCACAATGCTTTGCGCACGGACCAATTTCCAAAATCTTTGGCCGGAAAATGTAAGGCGGGGCCTCTCATATGAGGCACACCTGTACACTTGCTAGCCTGTCCCATTCTTCGTTCTCCGAATGAAAGGAAGGATTCTTGCCTAGCTTTTGAAGGACCTGGCCGTTTCTCAATCTCGAGAATGCTGGCTTGGTAGTCGCGTATACTTCCAAGTCACTTCCTTCAGAAACGAAGCAAGTATGCTTCCAAGCCACGGCTTCGGAAAACGAAGAAGAATGGAACAGGCTAACAAGTGTGCCACTCTCTAACGGTTTCAACATAAACTGTACCGAAAATAAATACCTCACGATGTCTATCTAATTATGAACTTGCTTTACTTTCACGGAACACATTTTTGGTGATAACAAACAAAGTAACATATTTCCCAACACATGTTCTACGCCACTACATACTTACATTTAAATGTGTGCTGCGTCGGTTCCGCCATTCTCCGCAAGGGTTTTTGAAATTGGTCCGTGCGCAAAGCATTGTGGGGATTTTAGGGACGCGAAGTCTACCCATGTGCAGCCTCGAAATTTCCCCCAAACCAAGGATGCGGCCTTGATGGAATTCCAAGTATGCTGGACATTGGAACAGTCCTTCGGTGGCACTCGATGACGTAGCATCCTTGAAATATTGGCTTGGAAGCCAGTATCCTCGAGATTGTGAAACGGCCCCTGACTCGGAGGGACATGTTCTACCAAGGAAGCGTCACCCTGGGTGTTTCTCAAAGTCGAGGAAGGCTCCCCAGAGCCACTATTTCAAGGATGCTACGTCATCGAGTGCCGCCGAAGGACTGTTCCAATGTCCAGGATCCTTGGAATTCTACCGAGGCCGGCGTCCTTCGTTGCGGAAAATTTCGAGGCTGCACATGTGTAGACTCCGCAGTCTTAAAATCCCCACAATGCTTTGCGCACGGACCAATTTCCAAAATCTTTGGCAGAAAAGATTCCACGTCGAATATGACGCACACCTGCACACCTGTTAGCCTGTTCCGCAATTCTTCGTTTTCCGAGGCTAGGAAGGATTCTTGCCTCGCTTCTGAAGGACCTGACTCGGAAGACATGTGCTACCAAGGAAGCGTCCTCGACATTGAGAAACACCCCCTCTGTGAGGAACAGGAAGAGAGATGTTTGGCTGAGGCCTGAATCTGGGATCAGCCCAACCCAGAATCCAGAGCAGGAACATCTGGATCTGATCAGAGCTGGTTTGAGATTCCTGAAGAGTCTCTGAGCTCCGGCTGAAATGGATTTAATCCTCTCTCTCCTCCACCGTCAGATAAGAGAACAGAATATAGATTGTTCCTATTGTTTGTGGATGTTTTTAGCATTGAAGCTAACAGGGTTTAGCTCTGCATTCACTTTCGGAAACTGGGTTTAGAAGTAAACCCAATTATAATAGTTAATAGAAAAAGTTAAAATTGGGTTTTGTGACAGTTGCTCCATTTTAGAAAATGTTTGAAAAAGTAAAAAAAAAAGAAAAAAAATGCATATAAAGATGTGGAGTAAAAACGTTCAATACATTAAATAAAAATATTTATAAAACCATTATTAAAAAAGAATAACATTTCTATGAAAAAGTTCAAATAAAAATAAAAATATTTAAATTAAAAAAGTGCAATAATGTTTTGGGGGAACAAAGATATTTATGTAAGTATAACAAATTAAAGGAAATAAAATAAATAGAATACAAATATGTATATAAAACATTAGCAGTTTAGGTAAAAATATACACTTTAAAGATACAATTATTACGGACACACAACAGATCATTATAATTCATAACAAAAACGTAACTTAAAAAAAATGAATCCATAGAAATATCCAATAAATACAAAATAAAAATTCTTCATTATCTTGTTATTATTCAAAAGTTTGACAAAAGATTGATTATTTCTGTATCTATTTAAATGTAATTAACCTTCTTACATTTTTATCTTATTTGCTTTTGATTCAGACTATTTTGGACCCAGTTTGTTCCTGGTCATTTACATGAAATAGTGAAAGCAGATGTCGTAAATTCAGACCCAGGTTCGGTTCACACGAGGTGGGTGGTTCTCCTCAGCAACTGTTCTCCCTAATTAGCTCGTTAAGGATAATAAAGAAAGGGGGGGGGCTCCTTTGTTGGTCTTTGTGTCCCACAGACGTCCTGCAGGATACTGTAAAGCACTTTATGATGGAGGCAGGGCTGTACAAAACAACCTTTAAAGTAAAATAAAAACAGGCAGAAGGACACGTTTAGACTGTGAGGGTGAGGCAGGTTATATGCTGGGTCTCAAATATATAAGAAAATATAAAAACATGATGTCTTTTGCTCAAAATACAAACAGATCATGCATTTTGTCATACCTCTCTATTTCAGCCCTGTTAGAGAAACGCAGATTGTGGGTCCTTAGCTTGAAAAAAAAAAAAAGAGGAGGTGGAGCTAATGCCTGATCAGAATTCTACCGGAGATAAAGTTAAATTCTGTTGTGATAAAACGCCATCCTGTTCTAAACCATATCAAGGATTATTTCTGAAGCAGTATGGAGCTCAAATGCTTTTTCTCTTGCGGGTTTATCACAAGGTGAGTTCCTTTTTTTATTTCCTGCTTTTTAAACACATGTGCTCTCCAGTACAGGTTAGCTCTGAGTGTTAGCGAGGCTTGCTAATGTAAACAAAGACGAGATTACGTCCAAAACATGTCAGGCATTGTTTCTGATGGCAACTTTCTGTGGGTCCGCTGCCGATTTGACGTCAGATCGGCAGCAAATCTGTATCAGCTTGTTGTACCCCCGTTTTTAAAAGATTTGGGTACGGAGGAAAAGATTTACATGTAGGCTATTTTTGAAAATAATATCTTCAAGTTATTTCTATTAAAGGTGGGGTAGGTAAGTTTGAGAAACCGGCTCGAGATATACTTTTTGTTGTATTCCATGGAATGCTCTTAACATCCCGATAGCAATGAATGAATATCTGAAGTGCTTTGACAAAAAATCCATTCAAAAATATCATCTGTGGAAGCCGTGGCGCTGTAAAAAGCACGACCAATCATCTGAGCCGGCCCGGCTAAAGTAACTGGATGGCCTACCTGCCTGTCAGCCTTCCATCTGTGCACAAACTTATCTCGTGCCCTCATTGGTCATGTGCGCGTTCGTGTGTGTTGGAGGAGGGGCTCTGTGAGGAAGTGGCAGATTTTCTCCGGTAGTGTATTTTCGGTAGCGCACTCGAGCTGGTTTCTCCGAAATTACCTATCCCAACTTTAACTTGTTTATGTTTTATTTATTTCTATTTAATCATTATATTTGTATTGTCTCTATATTTAAAAAAAAAAAAATGTTTACCTGTTATTTTTTTCATGTATTTATTATTTTGTTCATTCATTCATTTCACTTTATTTTATTTTGTATTATTATTATTTTTTTATATTTATATATTTCTTTATATTTTTGTATTTAGCTTATTTCCTTTTAATTTGTACATTTTCTTTTTTTTGCTACTTATTTATTATTTTGTTTATTGTACTTAATATTTCCACATTTATTCATTATTATTCACTATTACAGATTTCCCTAAATACACAAGCCCATACAGGGAAATGTTCCTGAACATCCTGGGGAAATGTCCTGGTTGTGTAAAATGATAATGAGGCATTATTAATCAGCACACAGGAACAAAGTGTGTAACATCCTCTCCGTGGGCTGCCTTATCATAAAGGTCATCATAAACTCTGCAGGTGTGTCTCCTCGTGTCTCGTCATGTTGTCTCAGAGTAAAGAACCTCAAAGCTGCATCACCTGGACAGAAATCACTCAGAGACAATCAGAAGCCAGACCTGGTGAACACCTGACGAGCGGAAGCGCTGACTCAGCAGGAAGCTGTTTGATCACGTTTGGGGATTGGAATTCACCCTGAGGTTAGCGATTTTAAACCTTCAAACAGGCAGTCGTGTGCCAGGGATGATCCTAAAGATGAGACCTGTTTTAATGGGAATATGTATTACTGTAATCAACTCGTATTCAGAGAGTCATCACACCTGGGATAAGTGTTAAAGATGTCTCTATGGCTGGTTGATTTACTGCAAATTAACTGGATTTGTTTGGGCACTTTCAAGACTATAATGCTCATTTTTCCCCACATTGTGTGACCAGGCTTTAATCAGACTCTGTGGACTTTATTTAAAGTATATAGACTGGTTTCCAAAGTCTGTAAATCTATTTAAATACTTACTTTAATTGAAGACATTTTTGGCAAAAGTCGTTTCAAAGCTAGTTTCAGGAAGTCTTACAGGTGATAATTCCGTCTGTAATCTATATTTATGTTGCTGTGATTAAAATAGTTGTATGAGATTACATCTGAATACATCAAGATAACCTTGTAATTTCATTTGCCCAATTCTAAATGTTACTGTATACAGCCTGAACACAACACCATACTAACTCAATGTAGTATCTGTTAGCTGTTAGCTCCATTATCAGGACTGTGCTACCCGCATGCTGCTAGGAGCTAACAGCTAACGTTAACAATTGTGGTTATTTGCAGCTGCTTAGCTAGTGTCAGGAAGTCAAAAAGGTCCCAATTCCCTCTCTAATATATGTTGCTGTGAAATTATTATTTCAGACACTGCCTGAACGCATCATAATATATCACAATTCAGCCTCTGTTAGTTAGCTTCTAGCTCCGTTAGCAGGACTTTTCTTCCAGCCTCCAGCTCACAGGTAACAGCTAACGTTAGCTAGCTCTCCTGCAGGTCTCAACACGAATTTATTCTTCACAATTTTACATTATCCTCATAGACGTTTGCATGAACCCTGTGTCAACACAATTACTGACTGTATGTTTTTTTAAATTAGAAATAAAGCAAGTAAACATTGTGGTTATGGTTTAACCCGAACAGCGGTCAATCAATCCCTACATCCTTCTTATATGGGCTTTCATTTGACACATATTTGTGATAGATCAGAAATAATCCAGGAGAAAACACATATCCCTTTAGGTCAGGGGTGTCAAACTCAAATACACAGTGGGCCAAAATTAAAAAAGCAATGTTTATTGCAAAACGTATTGAAATGAACTTATTGCACATATTAAACCTGGAACAAACAAAGCTTAAATGATTGTCGATAAAAACAACATTAAACATTAAATAATCAGTTGCATTCATTTCTTATGTCTCTATCTGCAGCTTTTCCAGAGTCATTTCTTATTAGTACATTTCTCCACAGGCCAACAACAGCTTCAACAAAACTATTTCCCTCAAAGAAAAACCAAACATGCCCTGTTGTCGTGAGAGAGAAAGTGCAGAAGGAAGCATCCATTGAACTCAGTGTGCTGCTCTGTGATGCTAGTTCGGATACTTGGCATCTCGTCTCGGGTGCAAGGTCATCAATGTTTGGTGTCAGGCTCTGAGCTGAGGAGACCCTCAGGATGGAGTGAAGGTGTGCGTGCAATATACCGACGGGCCAGGTCTAATAGTAATTAGAAATGATCCTGCGGGCCGAAATTAAATCCACCACGGGCCTGATTTGGCCCCCGAGCCTTAAGTTTGACACATGTGCTCTAGGTGGATTTCACAATGCAGTTTTGTTTGAACGATTGTAACTTTTACAAGAACAGGCACGTTTTTTGATACTTTGATTGTTATAACTTGTGCGAAAAAAAGACAGTTTCTGCCCCCAGAGTTACTGTGAAGTTGGAGCTTCTCTGCAGGATGATAATGCATCTTCCTGATGGATTGAAAATACAGTTTGTGGTTGATGTGGTGTGTAATGGATGCAGTTTAGAGGAGCAGCTGCTGCCTGCAAACCTCCTGGAGTGTCACAGCCACAACCATAACTTTTATACATTAAATCTGCAAGAAAATGTTTCATAATCTTGCTGTGTTGTCTGCAGCCTGTTGCACGAAACCTCTCTGGGTGGATCGATCTGAGGCTCTTCATATGTGACAGGAAATGTACTTTCTTTCAAAGTGGCCTTTAGGGAAATCTGGGGGCAGCGGTGAGGAAAATGAAGTCCGGATTTAATTCTGAGGCACTTTAAACAAACATCAAAAAGTGTCTAACAGAGAAGGGATGCAAATAAATATCAAGAGCAGCGAAGAAAGCAGCAGACAGAAGAAGCGGAGTCTCAAAATGAATGAAAGGCCATTCTCTCCCGATCATTAGCTCCACTTTTTAGCTTTAAGAGGCATCCGGAGATGGGAACGCAGATTAAACAGGCGTTTGTATTGTGAGGGTAATGACAGGTGAAATTACAGAGGGAAGCATCGTCCCACGTACAAACACCATCTGCTCTCCTTCCTCTCCATTTGGTTTTTCTAACAGAGGCTTTTGAAGATGAATCATTTAAAAAAAGATTTCCTTATTCTAGTAAAGACATTTGGCACATAACGATCCGCCCACGCTGCACCGCGTAAAACAAACAGGATGATTAATGTTTTAATTTAGAAGAAAGTCGAGCCGTGAATAAAAAGTTGTGCAGAACATGCAGTCAGAAAATATAAATGAAAGCAGCTCTAAAATATTCTTCTCACACAGACAAAGCAGAATAATTTAACTCTGCTATTTACAAATGATCAAATTCAGTGTTTGTCTGAACATTTGAGCTGCAGTTGGTTTCGTTGCATGTGCTTTACAACCTGTCCACTGCTTTGAAATATCCCGCCCCTTAGTTTAAAAGTAGGGTAGGTAAGAATGGAGAAACCAGCTCGAGTGAGCTAGAATTTGAAAGTACGCAGCCGAAAAAAATCTGCCTCTTCCTTCAGACTTCCTCACAGAGCCCCTCCTCCAACACACACGTACGCGCACATGACCAATGAGGGCACGAGATCAGTGTGTGCACAGATGGAAGGCTGACAGGCAGGTAGGCCATCCAGTTACTTTAGCCGGGCCGGCTCAGATGATTGGTCGTGCTTTTCACAGCGCCACGGCTTCCACAGATACATACATTTTCATTTAATGTATTCATTGCTATCGGGATGTTAAAAGAATTCCATGGAACATAACAAAAAGTATTTCTGAAGTGAATGACCTACCCCACCTTTAAGATGAATGAAAAGTGAAAAATTCAGAAAATAAGTGGAAATTCTGTAAAAAGTCAGATATCTGGAGAAAAAAAATGTCTGAGAAAAAAGTCTAATATTTGAAGAAATATATAATTTCTGAGATAAAAGTGAAAATTCTGAGAAAAAATATAATGTCTGAGAAAAATCTAAATTCTGAGATAAAAGTACAATTTCTGGGGAAAATGTGTTTAAAATGAATTTTCTTTTCAATACTATCCCTGCTCACAACCATACCATACCACAATAACATATCACACAATAATGTTTACTCACTTAATAAGGCCTCAAATGTAATTTCAGGCTAAACTCAATTAACAGAAAATAATGCCTCTCTGCCTGGAAGGAGGGGAATAAATCTGAAAAGCAATTATAAGTTAATTAAAGTACGGAGAAGCAGCAGGAAGGTGATTTGCTGCTCGTCCTGACATTACTGCTGCATGGAGAGAATCATACAGACCTTCAACCTTTAACAGCACGACCGATGTGCCCCCAGGGGCCAGAAACATTTCATCCAGATATTTTTAGCCTCTCCTGACAGTGCGGGACGATACGATGCAAACATGGAGCCTTTGTGAGAGCAGACAGAACCGGCCGGGCCCTTCACTCAGAACAGCCCCCGAGGAATAAAACCTCTCCTGCTGGGCCAAATCAGTGTCTCTATACGGAGCGTGGACACTGTGTTTTTGTTCCATCAGCGATAGAGAAATTTAGTAAAGAAGTCCCTTTAACAGCATGCACTGCAACCCTGAAATTATCTCGTCGTTACCCAGAGGAGCCGAATGTGAGAACAAGAGTGTCTGAATTGAAACGGATATCATTTATTTTATTTGTTTATAGTGTCGTGGACAGTCCCCATTGATCAACTGTCACAAAAAACAGTAAATGGGGCAGCTTTAGCCAACACTGCTAATTTCCAGCTGTTGTCCCGGACAGATGATAAGAGACACCTTTTTAAAATCACAATACATCCACAGCATTAGTTATAAAAAAAGGATGAAAGACAAGTAGATACAGGCGAAAGGATAAAAGACAATGTGCTTCATCCCGCAGGAGTAAGATGTCTGTGTGATGTCATTGAACAGTAATATAGTCCAGAGATGACAGAGGGAAAACTATCTGGAAATTGTGCGAAACAAATTCAGTGGAATTAACGAAAATTATAAAAAATATTGAAATATTGTAAAAGAAATATTTAGTAGACTTTCTTTTAAAGTGGAATCAATGTAAATTCCCAAAAATCGAGTAATATCTCGAAGAATAATTCGGGAGGCAGAGTAAATGTGTGTGATCATCTTGAATCATTGTAAATTAAAATACAATAAAAAAATCATATAAATATCACAAAAAAGTTTGAGAAAAAAAAAAACTGAAATATTGTTAAAAAATAAATTAAAAAAAATAGGAGAGAAAATTATACACATCTTAATATATCGCAGAAATGAGAGTAAAATGTCCAAAAAATAAAGCAATCGTAAAAAATATCGCAAATAAATTGAGTGGAAACACAGTCGCAGAAAATCTCAAATATGGCAAAAATGTTGCCGATGCTTTTTTCTTCCCAGTATGAAAACTTAAATATGACTCAGTTGGTCTTAAGATAATGTGTTCACCTCTATTCATAAGTGCTTGCTTCATGGGGCCCATAGATCTGGAATGACGTGGTTAAATCGTGTCATTTTATACTCAACTCCCACAGGAATTAACAAGGCCTTAACTGCAACGCTGTATCCATGTCTCATATAAGTGATTACAAGTATGACACTTCCAAATATATCCTTGTTACTGTTTTTATTTTAATATCTGTTCAGGCAGTAGAGTTTAATACAAGTTTCACAAGTATCTCTAAGAATAGCTCAGAGTTGGGGGATTAAATATTTTCACTCAGGTGTCACACAAACATGACGAGTGGAGCTTTAAATAAATGCAGCGTCGGGTATTAACATTAAGAGATGTCAGTTATATCAGTTATTTTGCTGATTCATTGTCAAATCCTTGAGAACTTGCTCCGGTCTCAGGGAATTTAATCCAGCTGCTGCTATCTGCGGAGACACAACACACACACACACACACACACACACACACACACACACACACACACACACACACACGCACGCACGCACGCACGCTCACACACACACACACACACACACACACACACACACACACACACCAGGAATTACAGTGCCGTCAGTCTCTAATGTTTTCGTTTCTGGACTTTGGACCAGGTTCCCGAAACCCAAACACCTCTGCAGAGACGGTCAATATTTGACTTTACTCCAGTTTCCTTTTCCTCCCCACAACACAGGATTCTCTTTACCAGAGTCTCCATCAAGATGTTTTGCAAATGAATTCAAGGGTTCAAGAAATTTTGCACACAGGGTAGCACACCGCAATGCACATGTATTCAATTTCTATTATAATAAACCTAAAACCTAATGCTTGTTCAAATCCACTAAAACATCTTGCAATTGTTAGGAGTTGCTAATCTGGGTTCCACTCAATGTTTAATGTTGTTTTTCCCTTTCCACTGAAATTGTTCACGATACTTCATGATTTTTTCAAATATTTGGCAAAAGTGCAAATTATTGGCATTTCCAAATCCAACTTTTTGCAACATGTCTTTGAATGTTGTGCGTATCCATTCAAACCTTTTTGATGTTTTTTTAGTCCACAAATTCTTGGACCTTTCGTTTGTTTGTTCATTTTTTATTTCTGCAAACTTTTGGGACATTTTGGGGGAAAATGTAAAAGGTTTGCCACATTTTTTACGTTTGAAGAAGGTAACATCTTTAGCTGAAGTCACATGCTTTGTACGTCTTTATTTATTCCCTTTCTTTTATCTACACCAACTTTTCACACTCAAGATATGTGAAATATTTTTTGTTGAAGGGAATCTTTTGTCTGTTTACCAAACCAACACGTCCTCAGTTTCATCCTGTTTGTTTCTGCTGCAGCTGGTGTTGTTATGCGAAAGCGTTTAGTTTACAGGACACACAGTGAAGGACTCAGATTTAGACTCAGCACCGATAATAAAATCCTGCCTCCCCAAGGCCAGTGTGCCCCAAGAGACACTTTCTGCAGGTGACCCTGCTCTGCAAAAAGTTATGATACGATTTGTGTTTCTTCGTTGTCATTTTGTGTCTTTCTGTATTCATTTAGAGTTTCACTTTAGTCTTTTTAAGTCTTGTTTTAGCCATTTTGAGCCTAGTTTTAGTCATTCTGTGTCTCTTTTTAGTCATTTTGTATCTTTTGTAGTCATTTTTAGCCTTGTTTTAGAAACTTTGAGTCCCGTTTTAGTATTTTTGAATCTTTTGTATTCATTTTATGTCTCTCTGTAGTCATTTTGAGCCTCGTTTTAGTCATTTTGTATCTTTTTGCCATCATTTCGCATTTCCTGCAGTAATTGAATGTCTCTTTGTAGTTGTTTTGTGTCTCTTTGTAATAATTTAAAATCTTGTTTTAGTCATTTTCAGTCTCTCTGTAGTAGTGGCGAACCGTGTCTATCACAACTGGACCTTCTGTAGACACACACACCCCCCGCTGCCCCCCCCCCCCCCTCCGCGGTATTATAATGTCCGTCTTTTCACTGAATTGTCGTCTTGAAAAGGATACTCACAACAATTCCGCAACAACTTCATCTGCACCTGTTGCACTTGTCATTTCAACGTTGAAAACAATAAAACGGCATGAATTGCTTCATCACATTCGTTCTAGATCCTCTGTCTCGAGCCAGTTAACTAGCGGGCCTTTTAGAATACCCTGGAACCGAGGGGAACTCTGAAAGAATACGCCCATTGGCTACAAATCAATATATGATTGGTTGATCAAACTGTCAGTCCAAACGTACGCTCTCATTCAGTGCAACGGCCAGGGCATTCGATCAAGGATATAGAATACCTTGTTGAAGGATATTCTACCCAGAGACCCAGAACAAGATCTGATTGGTTGCTTTCTTTTCTAACACAAAACCACTGAAATGCGTAGTGCATGGTCCGAGAAGGACAAACAAATCAACGTAACACTGTAATATTACAGATCAACGACACAGATACGATTCTCATTTATTCATTTTATATACATTTTATTTATATAGTTAAATCGATTTTTTGTTTGTTTTATCTGAGTGTTCCAGGGTATTCTCTGAATACCTTGAAGGCCCTGACAGTTCGCCACTGCTCTGTAGTCATTTTGTATATTTTGCGGTCAATTTGAGCCTCGTTTGAGTCATTTTAAGTCTCGTTTTAGTCATTTTGAGTCTCTTTGTAGTCATTTAACCTGTTCTACACCGCCCCCCGATACCGGGGGAAAAACGCGTCATGTGCAGGAAACAGCGTCTGAGGGCATCTTAATATTTAATAAACTATGAATGTTTTATATCCATGTAACGGGAAGAAACTCAGCTAACTGAATTTTTTTTTTTTTTTTTTTTTTTTTTTTTAAACCCTCAATGCTAACGCTCAGCCTCTGAATTAGCAACGAGCGGGAAAATGCTAACGCATTACTGCACAGAAACTCACTCATAACACCCTTATTACTTATCTTAACTGCACATCCAACATATCGACTTGCATCGTGAGATGACACAGAATCGATAGGTACATACATCATCACTCCATGATAAGAACTCGCGAAGATATTAACAAGAACAGACATAGCTAAAAATGGCAAAATGGCTTACCTTGGTCGTTGTCTGGTCAAAAATGGCATTAAAACGATAAAAACGCTGCTGAAGTTAATCCATCGGTTATTCCAATGTGTCTGTGTCCCTTTGAAGTTATTTCTGATAATCCATAAGTAATAAACCTGCTTTTCCGTTTCCAGATGTCAGAGCGAGAGATAGATTCGCTCTCATGCAAAACTGTGTGCGCATAGCTCTCATTTCTCAATGGTAGTAGGTGTGTGTGTGTATGTGGCAATTCCCCATCGATTATATTGGCTCTAACGGTCAAAAAGAGATGTCAATCACCAAAATCGACCAATGGGTTCCAGAGAAACGGTAAAAACGGCCATTTCCACCCAAATCACCTCAGAGGTGGAGTATTTTTTTACTAAACCTCTCTTAAAAGGTCAAATTTCACTTGTTTTGCATCAATCTTGATACAGGGTACTTATTATATGTTGTACTTTGGATTCCTAAAGCTTTTAGTCTACTAACCCATCATCCAAGGGTAGTTTTCACTATAAGTAAAAAAAGAATTTTTGGACGGACACTATAATTTGCAGTTTTTTACTGTTCAATCTGAATTTTCTTTAAAATAAAAAATATTTATATTGAATCTGACTTTTTTACATCCAACTCACAGGTTTATCATTACTTTGAGAAAAAATATTATTAATTTAACCCTTTTAGAAGTGTAGTTATGGTCATTTGTTCTGGAAATGTCATTTTCGAGCCTGAGACCTGAAAAACAGGTTCAGTGCTCGTTTAAAGTCTTGTTTTAGTCATTTTCAGTCTCTTTGTAGTCATTTTGTGTCTTTTTGTCGTAATTTCATGTCTCTTGTTAGTATTTTTAGTTTATCTTATTCATTTTGTTGTTCTCGAGTGAGGGAACAATGGAGAGTGAGATGGGCCGGAGAATCGGAGCAGCGGGAGCGGTACTGCAGTCACTTTGCCGCACCGTTGTGACGAAAAGAGAGCTGAGCCAGAAGGCAAAGCTCTCTGTCTACCGGGCCATTTTCGTTCCTACCCTCACCTATGGTCATGAAGGACGGGTCATGACCGAAAGAACGAGATCGCGGATACAAGCGGCCGAGATGGGTTTTCTCCGCAGGGTGGCTGGTGTCTCCCTTAGGGATGAGGTGAGAAGTTCAGTCATCCGGGAGGGACTCGGAGTTGAACCGCTCCTCCTTCACGTCGAAAGGAGCCAGTTGAGGTGGTTCGGGCACCTAGTTAGGATGCCACCTGGGCGCCTCCCTAGGGAGGTGTTCCAGGCACGTCCAGCTGGGAAGAGACCAAGGGGTAGACCTAGGACCAGGTGGAGGGATTATATCTCTTCGCTGGCCTGGGAGCGCCTTGGGATCCCTCAGTCAGAGCTGGTTGATGTGGCCAGGGAAAAGAAAGTTTGGGGCTCTCTGCTGGAACTGCTAACCCTGCGACCCGACCACGGATAAGATGGATGGATTTTGTGTCTCTCTGTAGTATTTTCTTGTTTCTTTTATTCATTTCGTGTCTCTTTGTGTGTTTCTCTTTGTTGTCATTTGACTCTCTCCCTGGTTGTCTCTTTGAGTGACATATTGTAGTTGAAAGTCGGTGGGCCCCTGGGTCTGTACATGGTGTGAATAATCCATGCATGACTGCTGCAGAAAACCACATACAGATGGAAGTGAGAGGACACAGAAAGAGACAGCAGAAGTGTCAGATCTGTAATGTAATGCAATGTGAACAGAAAATAGCTTCTTGTTTTTTTAAGTCTGACGTACTAAATAAACCACGTGTTTGAAACGACGACCATGCATCAGTTGTTACAAGTTGGCTTGAAAAATAATTAAAATGCATGCAATTGGAGTGCTGTTTATGTGCCTTTCCATGAGGTCACCTTGGGTTCAGGTAAAGAAATCCCTGAATTAAATACTTACATGTTACCACTAAAAGCTGTTTATGAAATGACTCGCATTACGCATATTTCACACTACAACACTATCACCTATCACAGTTATATTTGAAACCACAGAGCTGTTCAGGTGACTTCCCGTCAGGATCCACATTCTGCTCTGCCCTCAACCCCCAACTCACAAATTTGGAGAATGTTTTTATAGCGGTCGTAACAGGAGGAGAGGGGCGGTCACGCTTTAACATGCTGCAGACACTACGCTGAGCACTCTGTTTACTCACATGCGTGATATTTATTATTCGGGATGAGACAGGGCTCGAAGCTAACGCTAAACTGAACAGGCCTTTTAAAAAACAAATCTCATTTTTATTCATTCAAACATTTTATTTTGCTAAATTTGCAAAATAATCTTTGAGTAAAAGCATAAAAAGGCCTGCAAGTGGAGGCAAGGGTTACAAATATTGTGTAAATCGGACACATTTTGAACTTATCAGAGGTTATTAGCCTTAGCTGCAGCGAGACAGCACAGGCCAGCTTGGTTTAAAACAAGCTAACGCTAACGGAACTTCCATGGAGTTACATTATGTTGCGCTCAAGCTCTATTCAGAAAAGGTATATATTGGGCGAAGGTTAATTAATATCAATAATGTTCTTTCGTGTTAAGCCAAAAATATTTTCACATCTTTTTCATCTTGTGAATAAAGGGTATAAACAAACACAGTAGAGGTGGCTAGGTTAGCATTAGCGTCTAAAAAACGGAGCTAACAGCTAACGCTAACGAAGCTTCCGTTGGGTTACATTACGATATGTTCGACTTTTATTCAGTAAAAATATGTATTTAACCAAAGAAAATGTTAATGAAAGATGTTGTATAAGTAAAAATAGCGCATACTTGGAAGTGGTATAACATTATAATTCCTTTATTTAAAATGGGCGTGGTTTAGTGTATTTATATTCCACTTATCTAACATTAAACTTTACACAGCTAACAGACATTTTGGGAATAACAAATATTAGCTAGGGGGTTTGTAAATATTAGTAGACGTTAGCTTAAAGTTTGGGTAATGCTAATGCTCTGTGTTGGTACATCTCACAAGAGTTTGTTTCTGTGACAGATACATCTAACACATTTGTGCCGACCAACGTCAATTTTCTCTGGATTTCTGTCTGAAAAATGCTATTTTAGTGTCAGAATGTTGTTAAGGAGTGTGGCTTGTGAGAAATGGGTCCAATATTTACTTTAATGACTATCAGGTGCACAAATCATGGAGTTTTTTGGGGAACCGTGACATAGAAACCGCAAACTGATCTGTGTGGCGTCTCTTCTCTTTTCTATATCATCTCTGTTATAAAGTTATCAGTATGTCTTCAAATGTCATCTTGTAAAATGTAGTTTTTGGTGAGCAATCCATTCATTTCCCAACAGTATGAAATAGATTTCAGCGAGGGAATTATGACCTATTTAACTTCCTAACACCAGCTGTAATCACTGCAACACATTAGTGGAGCAGCTCCTGCGTTAACAATGGGGAAGTAAAAACATACATGCACATTCCTTGCAGCGGGGGTGGGGGGGTTGTTTTGTTGCCCTTGCTCGGCTTTCGGCTCGGTGACCTTTTACGGGAAAGATCAGAGATTACAATCACCTCTAATCCCTGATACACACAACAACAGATAATATAATCTCCGCTGTGACTAACCTGATGTAGGACGAGCTGATTTATGACTCTGGAACAAGCAGTGACCTGAACCGGGATGAAAAAAACACAGCTGCTGCTTCACCTGAAGGTAAACATGGTAAATCGTGTTTAGCCTCCGGATGGGCTGCGAGTTCGGGAGTAACAACAAACTGTCTTTCAGAAGCAGTTTATCGCCTGTATTTTACAACAAATAAGAAAAGGTTTTCATGGTGTCCTGTGTTTGTGCATAACATCCGTCACAAGATAACCGCTGACTCAGGAGCTTCTCACTTAACCTTCACTGCCAGACAGACCATAATATTAATATATGGGAGAGTTATTAATAGCATGACCTGTGCACCAACCCATAAGAAAAAAAACTCATAGTGTGCTATTTTCATTGCTCTATTCAATAACAACTGCAACCTTTTCAAGGTATAATACGTCGTTTTCTGCATAAAATTGTGTAAAAACTGCATGCAGATTTTAAAAAATAAAACACAAAATAATAATAGCAGTAAAATCATCTTTCTTTTTGTTGGCTTTTTAGAGCCACTTTGGTGCAAAATCTGCATTTACTGTACACTTTCTACCCATTTTTACTTTCACTTTCTTTAGAGACTTTTCTGAGCCTGACTCATAAAACTGCTCAATTTGAAGGAAAAACTAATCTGCTCTGTTAAAGGTATAATATGTACATGAAAACACTAACATCTGTATGAATAAACTCACTATTTGCATATCTACAATAACTTCCTCTCAAAACTCTTTGCATTATAGTATGGTACTTAAAGGTGGGGTGGGTAAATTTGAGAAACCAGCTCAAGATACAGTTTTTGTTATATTCCATGGAATGCTCTTAACATCCCGATACCAACGAATATCTTAAATGCTTTGACAAAAAATCCATACAAGAATATCATCTGTGGAAGCCGTAGCTCTGTAAAAAGCACGACCAATCATCTGAGCCGGCTCGGCTAAAGTAACTGGATGGCCTACCTGCCTGTCAGCCTTCCATCGGTGCACAAACTTACCTCGTGCCCTCATTGGTCATGTGCGCGTTCCTGTGTGTTGGGGGAGGGGCTCTGTGAGGAAGTGGCCGATTTTTTCCGGTTGTGTATTTTCAAATTCCAGCGCACTCGAGCTGGTTTCTCCAAAATGACCTACCCCACCTTTAATGAAGCTTATGAAGACATCCTTCTTGACTTATCTCATATTATTAGAAAGATTGTAAAGTATAACATGTAACATTTCCTAAACAACTAGACCTATGTTATTTATTGGGTTGAGTTGTCTACTTACAGTATCCCGAATGCGTCAAAGATGTGGAAATGTAATGAAAGTTATAGTGGGTTTGGGTTGTCAAAGAGACGTTTAGAGCCGCTCTTTAGGATGAAATATTACATCTTATCCATGAATTGTGGAAGGAGGTTTTAAGCACAATGGCAGGTTTTGGGTTTAAGGTCTGTGTAATCTTATCTTGACATACTATATCTATGGAAGAAATGTTATGTCACCCACAGCAGAAGAGGATTGTGATGTACATGTAAAGGACGAAGCTGAATTGAATTTAACCGGAGGACATCCATCCATCGCTTCTCACTAACCTTGCTCAAAGGCACACACAGCAGCATCACATCAGTCTTCCTCTTCCTCTCTGTAACGTAAAGTCTTTCACAGAGAGGATGAACCGGCTCTGGCAGACAGAGAGGATCAATAACGGTTTTACGAGTGTTGTAAAAAGCTCCATTACCATCCATCAGCAGCTGGAGAGGAAACGGCACGAATAAATCTGACATCACGAAGAACTGCTTTCAATATCTGAGATTAATTATTCAGCCCATCCGAGAATGTGAACTGTGGTACAAAATGAAAGCGAATATACTTTTAAAAGTGTGAGAAATATTTTTAAGTCAACCGTAATTCAACACACTCTTAGATGCGGTCTCAATATCCAATTGTCTACACTTGATTATTGTGGGAAAAGAAGATATTGAACAAATAAATAATAATTTCTTATCTATGGAACTAATTTCCTGCCAAAACTCCACAAACAAACATGTTTTACAAACTGATATAATGATGGTACTTCCTGAATGTAGAGCAGGTACCGGACCATAATAGTAGCAGACATAGCGCCCGGGGTATGTGTGTGTGTGTGTGTGTGTGTGTGTGTGTGTGTGTGTGTGTGTGTGTGTGTGTGTGTGTGTGTGTGTGTGTGGTGTGTGTGTGTGTGTGTGTGTGTGTGTGTGTGTGTGTGTGTGTGTGTGTGTGTGTGTGTGTGTGTGTGTGTGTGTGTGTGTGTGTGTGGTCTAGCATTACTATACTTGTGGGGACCTAAATCTGTTTACATGGTCACGTGTGGGGACTGGCTTCCCTTATGGGGACACATTGGAGGTCCCCATAAGGGGGATCATTAATTTTAGGGTGAAGACTTGGTTAGGTTTAGGATTAGGGTAAGGGTAAGGCATGTGTTGGTTGTGGTTAAGGTTAGGATAAATCTCCAGGAAATGCAGGTAAGTCAATGTAATGTCCCCTGAAGTGATGTATACATTGTGTGTGTGTGTGTGTGTGTGTGTGTGTGTGTGTGTGTGTGTGTGTGTGTGGTGTGTGTGTGTGTGTGTGTGTGTGTGTGTGTGTGTGTGTGTGTGTGTGTGTGTGTGTGTGTGTGTGTGTGTGTGGTGTGTGTGTGTGTGTGTGTGTGTGTGTGTGTGTGTGTGTGTGTGTGTGTGTGTGTGTGTGTGTGTGTGTGTGTGTGTGTGTGTGTGTGAGAGATTCAGGGGATGAGGCCAACACTGACAGCTGTTCATAGATCTGAATCTCCTCGGAGGTCGACCCCGTGCTGGACGCCTTTTCAATGCATAACAACAACATGCCTTTGCACCTAAAACACACTCCTGGTCCTTTGAATACTGAAACAATATAATACTTACTCATATTTCACAGTGTAACATGCAGAGGATCATAGGTGATGACAAGAGTAACACTTTCGTATGGCGTTGGTATGTTTACAAGATCAGCAGGTTAGATGCTGACAGAATAGTTTTTGTTTTATAGTATGATGTTTTTCCCCCAGAGGTCTCCTCCTCTACTCGTGAATAAAACAGTTGCATGCTAAAAATCTGTGTTTCAACAGTGGACTTAGCATGCAGGGGCTACGAGCTAACCGCTAGCTCAGCTTGTTTCTCTGATAATTTAAGATCCAAATGTTCAGGAGTCTACATAAGTAGAGCTACAGATCCTAATTAAGTTAAGTTACCTAGCCTACGAAAGTTAAAGGTCACATGTCATGCTTTTCCGGTTTGTACCCGTCCCCTTGTGTGTTATGAAGGTTTTTATGCATGTAAACGGTCTGCAGAGTCAAAACCCTCAAAGTACACCCTGTAGGGAGTAAAACTCTAAAACAGAAAAGACCTCCCAAAACGCCTCATTGGAGATAAGTCATTGTCCATTTGATTCTTCCGGGGACATCATGATGTCATGTCGTCCCCGGAACGAAATGGACCAATCCGTGGAGCCGTTACGTCCGCGGAGCCGTTACGTTAAGCCCCCGCTGATTGGTCCAAATTGACCAATCCACGGACTTCCTCACACACTCAGTGCAGGCAGCTCTGCTGATCTCTCCTCCCTGGCTGCAGGCTGATAACAGACAGTTGGGATCGCGGCGACATTCTCTCTGCAGACCCATTCTCACAGCGTTCATCAGCCTTTTTCTTACTCAATATCAAGCCACACTTATTGTTGTTACTTCGGCTGTGACTTTGTGTGTGCTCAGGGTGAGTTTGGCTGTGTTTCGCTGTGTATCGCTAAACAAGGAAACCACACCTCCACGGAGCTCAGCGCGATTCACAACGTCCCGACTGGTCCCGACCAATCGGAGCACACTGGGCTCACAGGGAGGGGGGGGGGGGCAAGAGCTGCAACGAGCCGTTTAGTGGAGAGAGTGAATACACATACTTTACAGAGATGCTGTGAGAAACCAATGTGAGTTTGGAACAGTGCACAGTATAAATCTATTCTAGTAGACCTCAACAAGGAATTATGATCAGTGGAAATGGCCATGACATGTGACCTTTAAGGAATGTAGCCTAATGTATGTTAACTTAGCTAGTTTACGAAATGTAAGTAACATATCCTAGCATAAATTAAATTACCTAGCCTACGTAATTAAGTTACCTAGCCTACGATAGATAAGTAACAAACCTAACGTTAGTTAAATTACCTAGTTATGTAACATAACCTAACGTAAGTAAAGTTAGCTAACCATCCACCCTGACTTCCTTCCTTCTCGAGAATTATGTATTCTACATCACCAGTCTTCCTTTGTTCTCGTCATCATATGTCCACGCAGAGCATCACACTGTAGTTTGATTACTGCTGACCAAGCGGCTCTATTTGACAAATTGGAAGCGGCCGTAACGGTAAATAACAGTAGAAGATCCCTGAAGGCAGATAAATGAAGGCATCGATCTAGAGACTGCCTGAATTATTAATAATAATAACTAATTACTTTTTGGCACCAGAACTGCCATGGTAAGCAGGAATAAGAAAGCTGTTGTTGTTTTCCCCGACGTCCTCTAGATTTTTCTGTTCTCCATGTTGATAAAATGTGAGTCTTCATTGTTTACCAGAAACAATAGCAGCTCTATTTTCTGACACAAAGACACCAGCATTGAAGTCATACAAACGTCTGCACCGTCACCAGCTCCTCCAGAGGAAAATATAAAATGTGGAGAGCGTAATGGAGGAGGTGGTGGGGTCACCAGATGGTACAGTGAAAAGAATACACAATGGAAACACTACACTGGCTCCATTCACGGTGCTTATGTAAGCCTACACCACAATATATACACAGCTCGCATGCAGAATGTAGCATTACGTTGGCATCACTGGCTCCGGACATCATGTGAAAAAAAACATCGCTTTCCAAGGAATAATATGTGATATTTCTGCAATAAAATGTTGAAAATCTAATAACTTTTGATTCTTTGTTTCTGCCGCAAATGCTCTTTATTTTTGTTATTTGCAGCCACTATAGTGCATTTTTCTCTTCAATGTATTTGATTCATTTCTGGGAGAACTTACATATAGGTCTATATACTGTAAACTGTATATATCCTTCATTATAGATATATATATATACACTGTTTTTGTATTTTGTTTATCTTCTACTGCTGATATGTACTGCATTTTGTTTTTTATTTTAATTGTATTTACTAATTAATGTGCAATAGCTTACATGCTGCTGTGTAGCAAACAATTCCCTAATTAGTATCAATAAAGCTTATCATATCATATTATTATTCACTGCCACTATATTGCAATACATTCAATGTATTTATTATTTCTGGGGGAACTTCTGAGTTAAGACTCAGTTTCCTAAACATAACATACCTATTATTGCCCAAACCAGAGTTTTCTCCTAAAACTAACAAAGTAGTTTTGCTTTTAGCGCTTCAACATTAGGGCTTCACTTTCCTTAAAGGGGACCTATGATGCAAACTCCACTTCTTCATGTCTCTTCTACATCAACATGTGTCCCCTCTTCTTCATGTCTCTTCTACATCAACATGTGTCCCCTCTTCTTCATGTCTCTTCTACATCACCACGTGTCCCCTCTTCTTCATGTCTCTTCTACATCAACATGTGTCCCCTCTTCTTCATGTCTCTTCTACATCAACATGTGTCCCCTCTTCTTCATGTCTCTTCTACATCAACATGTGTCCCCTCTTCTTCATGTCTCTTCTACATCAACATGTGTCCCCTCTTCTTCATGTCTCTTCTACCTCAACATGTGTCCCCTCTTCTTCACGTCTCTTCTACATCAACATGTGTCCCCTCTTCTTCATGTCTCTTCTTCATCAACATGTGTCCCCTCTGTGGAAAGAGACTCTGAAAGTTTCAGGAACAAAGATTCTCTCTCTTTTTGATCCATTTCTATAAAAACCTGAAAATGAGCTGATCAGATTTTGGCCACTTTGTGATGTCATAACGATGTGTTGTCTTGTGTAACCATTAGCCAATCAGCAACCAAGGTAACCCCCCCCCCCCCCCCCCCTTATCACCTTAATCTCCTCCTCGAGCACCATTGAGTTCTTATAACCTAATCTCTCTCAGAGGGGCGTGGGGAGGGGCTCCTTATTTTCATCTAAAGTAACAGACAGAGAATCAGCACTTTTGAAACATGGCTGAAACAGAGGGGATTGTGGGTAATGCTGCAATGATCTGTTTGGTGTTTGGAGCCAATCAGAGACATGTTTTGTATATATATGAGAGCTGTAACATATTGATGAAAAACAGTATAATAGGGGACCTTTAAAATATCCCAAGATGAGGAAGAATCTTCTCCTAACATTCAAGCGATCTGTGTTAATATTGCTTTCCAATAGAGCAGCCTCTATTTCCCTTAAGCACTTTGTAATTTATCTTCAGCAGATACCCTTCCTCTGTTTCCCTGAGGGAGGGGAATATTGAATCAACTGACCCGCCATCTGCCTCATTACCTCGAAACATATCTACATACAAACCCACTCTATTTAAAGTACATCATACAACCAGAGAAACCAGTACTGTTTCTGGCCGAGAAAGGAAACCTCCACCTCCGCTGACCCCACGTTGCTCGGTAAATTGTATTTCTTACATAATGGATCCAAGTGCAACATCCAAGCTCCAAGGAGTTTCACAAACACATTTCAGATTTAAACTGCAGCCATTTGCAAGCATTCTTCTGGAGGCAAAGACAACATAAATATACTAGAAGTCTGCACGGAGAACACCGACCTCAGCCTCAGCCAAGGACAGTCTGCTCTCGAATATAATGGATTCTTCTTCGGTTCACTTGAGTTTTATGGAAATCAAGCCGCTCAGTAATCCTGCTGACGACCAAACAAACAAACCCAAAACATAAGGAGGTAATAAAACGGCCATCAAGTTCATGTCAAAATATGCATAATCGTTGTAGCATGCATTCTCAATAAGGCTTCCAGTAAATCTGAGGAATGCTTTATTCCAACGCCACAACACCTTCCTCATGCAATAATTGCGACCACATTACAATAACGTTTGAACCAAATTGATGGCATTAATCTCCCCTGTGGCTAAATGGCAGAGAATCCCTGATGTCAGCTTTGGAAACCTCGTGAAACCAGAAGAGTGCAAGCCGTGAGATCAGCATAGCAATGCATCTGGTTATAGAAGTAAATATTCAACAATTGTGTTGTGGATATCGTGTTTGATTGAAAAAGCATATTTCAATAATGCGTTTCAAACCCTTTAATCTAAGGCTTTTGAAAATACTGCAGAGCCGGTTTTAGTTTGAAAACTTTCTTTCACTTGGTTAATTAATTGCAGGCCTTGTCCACTGGTACATTGGTTTAACAGGAAGGGCTGTGTTGTGGAACAGATCGTGGAGGAAATTCATATAATGGAAAAAATGATATATCGACTGAGATACAAGAAACAAAATATGTAGAGAAATGGGAGAAATGGTCAATGTTTAAGATTCAAACCAGCGGCAAGGAATACTGACTGATGAGGAACTGTTCTGACAAATGGTCAAATGAGAATGTGACTCCATTTTATTTATTTGTTGATATTATCTCTGTATTTCTATCAATAGCTGTATTGCATTGTTTATGCTGTTTGGGTTGTTATGTACGTGCACAGCTGTTGTTGTAATGTTTTTATATAATAAAAACTAAAGTGAGAAAGAAAAGAAAAGATACTCAGCCTTTCGAAGATGGAAACAATATTGTTGTTGCTAATACATTTGATTTCACTTAAACTTTGAACTATTTCTCTAATTGTTTCGTGTGTAACGTCTGTGTGACTGTGAGGTATACATATACACACATTGATAGGGTGTAAAATAAAAAAACGTTCTGAAAACCAATTCTAATTAAAAGAGACATTATTAAAGCAGACATTGAACACAGAAAAATCCCCTAAACACAAACACAGTATCTGCAACGTTAGCCCCAGGCTTTGTGTTGTGGGAGTATTGGATAATGTACCCCTTCAATATATTCTATATATGTTTAGTTTGCTGGTTATTTGACGATGTGTATGTAATTATGCCATAGTTGCACGACACAAAAAGGGATAATATAGCGCTCTCTCTATGTTAGCAGCCTAAAACTCCCTCTCTACACGTCAACACTAAATTCAGAAGAATCTTGAGCATGGTCGGATTGTACAAAAGCTTAATTTTCATGAACCTAAAATGCTGTCTGGGGCAGGATGAAGGGTCAAAACACATACAAAACTATACCTGTGTAAGTGTGTACAAGGTCTTAATCTGGTCAAGCGGGAACGTAGAATATTGATGAATCGATGTTTGCCTTTAAACCGCCTCTTCAAACAACCTCGACAAACAACCTCGACAAACAGTAATTCATTTGACATGGATTGCTAATTGACAGCATTACTGATTTTGCGGTCTCTGCCAAGAGTTGTTATCCTTTGTTACGCCCTGACGTTTTTGCTTTGCATCGACTCCAAATCTATGCCTTGGCCGCCTCATATATGTTTTACGTTGAATAAATATTGAGCCTCATTGACGGTCCAAGCTAAGACGTATCTGGTCTCACTTTTTTGCCATTGCTGTTTGTCCCTTATAGTATTTTGTGCAATAATGAAACCAACCTGCTGCTTCCTGTTACCATTTACACGTGCTCATGCCATGAGTACGTGATGCATATGTTGACAAGTTGCTTAAAACACTTGTGTGGACGTGACCGAAGTCTATATAAGGATCATTTACGTTGAACCGTTATGCATGCTCATCTGTAAACTAAAATAGTACATCATTTCTCAAAGTGGTCTTTCCTGCTGTAGTGCAGAATATTTTCTCATTACATTGAATGCTTTTGCCCACTTTATCATGCCGTGTCACTGAGCAGCTGAACAGGGGTTTTTACTCTGCTGCTTGTGTCACATTTAGCTAAAGGAAGGGCTGACGGCAAGGACTCCATGATGACTGAAGTCTGGTGGTGGGGGGGGGGGGGGGGTTATCTTTCCCTGGGGAGACAGAAGACACAGAGTTATTTCAATTAGTGAGATACTGGCTGCCAACCTGCTCTACAGAGAAAGCTAATCAAATCAAGAGCTGGGGGGGGGGGCAGACAAAGACTGGAAGCACTTTGCGGTTAAAGAGGAAGAAGGGGTGGTGGGGGGTTGGCTGACGAACATGTCAGATTTGTCGTGTTTGTGGGGCGGGGGATTCGTTACAGTGGTTTTGGGTTGTGGTGTTGGAGGAGGACAAAGAGTCTTTATGTTGGCAGAACACGAGGAAACTGCTCCGTAACTAACGTTATGAATGAACTGCTTCCATTATGACGTTTAACTAAAGAAGCACTGCAGGCGTTAACTGTGTCACACATGCTACTCAACATCATTCAATACTAAAAGATTCAAAGGCTTTACACGACAACAACTTGAAGTCTTGCCAAGTATATTTGTCTGATATCTAGTCAGAATACGTCTTTACACTTCATATAACACGTAGAATAAAGGCAGTGAGATATCAGTTATTGTTGTATCTTGTCATATCGAAGACTCTTGGGTTATATTAAAGGTTTTTTAAAAAACATTTTTATTGGAAAAACATCAGAAAACGTTGAAGCATTTCTGGCTTATTTTGTAACGCAACATTTCCTGATTACAAGATCTGATTTATTTGAATATCTTATCTTATTTAAAAAAATCTTACCAAGCTAATTTTCACTTGATCTATATACTATAAATACATAATTTATAAATACCATAAGCTGATCAACTAAATGCAGGAGGACATACATGCAAATAGAATATGATAAACAAGAACAGAATGTAAAATTAAAACCTATACAGAGAACAAAATGTGTTTATTGTACTAATAAATAAAGTGTGAGATGAAGATGACATTAAAGCTCCTTTCCTACTAGACTTACCCACACACATTTACCCGGGTGGTCCGAGCCTCCAGGAACAGCGCTGGGCTTTGAAGCCAATTGGACAAATTGACCAAACCGTGTAATTACAACTTCCAGGTCCGTCACATGGTTCCAAAAATGACTTCTTCCCAGAGACTTACATTGGGAAAGAGGATATTTTCCCCCCGGTAAGTCAACTTCCCAGTAAGAACACAATGCAATACAGCTGATTCAGAACGCCGCTGCTCGAGTCCTCACTAACACTAAGAAAGTGGATCACATCACTCCTGCTCTGAAGTCTTTACACTGGCTTCCTGTGTGTCAAAGAATAGATTTCAAAATACTGCTGCCGGTTTATAAAGCACTGAATGGTTTAGGCCCAAAATACATTTCTGACCTCCTGCTAAATGATGAACCATCCAGATCTCTCAGGTCTTCAGGGACTGGTCAGCTTTCTGTCCCCAGAGTCAGAACTAAACATGGAGAAGCAGCGTTCAGTTATTATGCTACAAATATCTGGAACAAACTCCCAGAAACCTGCAGGTCCGCTGCAACTCTGACTACTTTTAAATCCAGGCTGAAGATTTTTCTTTTTGTCGCTGCTTTTAATTGAACTATTCATATCTTAAACTGCACTGTAACTTTTATCCATGTATTTTTCCTTTTAATGTTTATTTTATTAGCTTTTCTTTTTTAATGCTTAATGTCTTTAATTTTTTGTAAAGCACTTTGAATTGCCTTGTGTTGAAAAGTGCTATATAAATAAACTTGCCTTGCCTTACAATACAATACAAAGGGACTTTATTGGCATGACCACATTTTAAACATAGTACTGCCAAAACATTCCGCACAAGGCGTTATAACAGAACAAAAACAAAAACAAACACTAAACATACTGTATATGCCAACAACGTGCAAATAAAAATATACATATTAGTATATAAATAAAAAGTGTGTGTGTGTGTGTGTGTGTGTGTGTGTGTGTGTGTGTGTGTGTGTGTGTGTGTGTGTGTGTGTGTGTGTGTGTGTGTGTGTGTGTGTGTGTGTGTGTGTGTGTCCGTGTGTCCACTCACTGCTCCTGAGGTTGTGGCAGGTAAAAACGTTACACTTACAACGGTTTTAAAAAAAAATATCGTTAGCTCCTAAAGCTAAGGTAACCCAAATTCTCCCTGGGATAAATTAGGCATTCTGATTCTGTTGGATTAGCAGAGGATGATTGGCTGGAAGTCGGGGATTACAGGAAACGCGTTATCCAGAGATCGGGATACTTTAGTCACTTGGAAGTCACATTTTCCCAACTAAAATAATTGCCATGGGAACAAACGGAGTCCAACCTTTAAAGCTTTATCTAGCTCTCATTATACATCCGTGGGGTGGAGCAGCGCTAACTTTTGCCCTTTTTCTGGAGCGATGCTATGTTATGTGCGTTACTAAGGAGGTACCAAACACTTTTTGTGTGACGTCACCAGTAGAAACAGAGAGGATACCCGTCTTCTGGAAATGGAAAAAGAGTCTAATTTAGCAGCCAATTGTAGGAGCCAATTAGCACTCATGTTTATAAGTAAGAGCCAATGAGTGTTGATTCAGATTATGCCGGAAGTACAAACCGTTTTTGGCCACACATCCGAGCACATTAACAAAAACCACGTTGAGGTAAAGCTTGGCTGCCAAAGATATTGTGTCAGTTTACGTCATGGTTAATGGAAATAAGATGAAGTATAACGGACAATAAATGGCCTGTGTGTTCAACTGGAAAATGTCTATCGGACTCTTTCTTCGTTAAACTAAAGTGTACGTCATTTACGTAAACAAAGCAGATCCTCAGTGACTCAAACCGTTGGCTTAGCCTCTACAGTTTAGGAAAAAAGGGACTCTTTGAGCATGACAGAAACCCGATCAGCTTGCTGTCTGATCCAGTGTTTAGTGACTTGTAGTCCCCAGTGTTTAGTGAATATAAAGGCCTTTGGGTACAGCTTTGTAGTCTCGGGTCCCTTTCTGTTGTCACTTCAAAGCTGGCGGGGCAAAGGGTTTAGCATGGCTTCAGCAGGCACACTTCCAGACCCTTTTCATGTTTCCCACTCCATTTCTCTTTCTGACAGGCCGGTCTGTAGACGGTGGCCCCCGAGCACTAATTACAGGTCACCATGTCAACTCAGAGAGGCGCTGCCCATTTTTAACCCGACTGATGACTTCATGAAGGGGGTAGACATGCCGGAAAGTTAAGGGTCCAGAATTTATCTTAATAAATATGCAGATGGCTCATTTGGCACAGCTGGTGGCCACTCAGAGATTTGCATTATTCATGCTGTTGGCGGTGCTAGTACTTCACTAACTACATGCTAATGTTGTAATATGCTATGACAGTTTAATCCCACGGGCCATAAGAATGTTAAACACCTGAACTTTTGAAAGAACATCCATAACATTCATCTGGTTGTAACTTATACATATATATAATATATATATTTCAATATAGACTATTCTGCACAATTTCTATTATATTCTATATTATTTGATTAACATGCTATTATCTATTTTATTGTGTTGCACTGTTGGAGGAGCCTGTGACCTAAGAATGTCATTGTCATAACTACTGTAGTACTATTATGACAATAAAAGTCTTGAATCTTGAAAAAAATTTGAACATTAGCAGGAATCATTAAATTTTTTTCAAACATTTATTTATTCTTTCACAACGTTTAAAGATGGGGTATGTAATTTTGGAGAAACCAGCTCGAGTGCGCTAGAATTTTTTGTATGTATTAATTGTCAAAGCATTTAATATATTCATTGCTATCGGGATGTTAAGAGCATTCCATGGAATATAACAAGACGTGTTTCTGAAATAAATTACATATTCCACCTTTAATTGTACTATGTTGATTTCTTTGCACCAAGATATCAAGACAGATTCTTTGAAGCGGATTCTTTGCAATAATAGTTAAAATGGTTGCTTTCATTGTGCATTTTATTCTCTTATTTGGTGCCATGAGGTGTTTTGAGTCAAAGAAGGGTCTGCAAGTCTTATCATTCAAGTCCTGAGTTTGAACTTTGACAAATTAGTCCTAAACGAGTCATAATGCCCTCACCACCAATTTAAACCTGCACGTTTTGCATACTGCATTTCATTGTGTGTTCAATACAGCATATTATCTGGTCGTGCTAACAAAGCTAACCTGATCAGATCATTGTTGTCGGGACGCCATTCCCAGCTCTGATTCTGACTTTCCTGTACATTTGGAAACATATCAAAATTCTTACTCGCGTCCACACCTCTGCTATCCATATCATTTAATTTAACAGATTTTTTATTTAAAGCCAATTCGACTTTGACTCTATAAAACTCAATTACCCTGCTTCAAGATTTATTAAGCTATGGGCAGTTAAATTTGACTTCTCATTAAGTTAAAAGTCACCTTATGCTGCATTTATGATAATACAGTGTCCTATGATATCATATAATTGGGTCTCGGTATCCTTCCTTTATCCTTGTGAAATGTTATTAGAGGTTACAGTAGTATACTGACTTTATCTCTCCACATTTGTCGACTCTGCGAGTGAGTGCGGTCGTCTTTCTACCAGAAGGTTGTCGGTTCGATCCCAGCCCATGCAGTCAACATGTCGATGTATCCTTGGGCAAGAAACTGAAGCCTGAGTTGCTCCTGACTGAAAACTCATCTCTTTCGACTCCACCTCGAGCAATAGAATTACTAACAAAGAACTGCTAACAGAGCACTTATATACTAATAAAGGACTGGCTTATCTAAAGCCAGTTGAGTAGCACTTGAAATACTTGGCTCTATGAAACCTGATGTACTTATATGATTCTGTTTTCTTCAAGGTTGTGTCTTCCTGGTCGAATGTACTTATTGTAAGTCGCTTTGGATAAAAGCGTCAGCTAAATGCAATGTAATAAATAATAATGTAATGATGACCGACGGTGTGTGAGTGTGTGTGAGTGTTAGCTTCCCTAGAGCAAGTGGTACTGCTCTGCATGAATGAGGTGTGAATGGGTGAATGACTCGTATATGCTTTGAGAGGTCGAAAATACCTGATAAAGTGCTATATAAGTACAGGCAATTTACATTAAACTCTTCCTCATAATGCAAACTGTGAACCTTTGCACATTTCTCTGACAATTTTGCACATTTCTGCACAATACTTCAACAATATATATTTTTTGATTGATTTCAAAATAGGATGAGTAATGAAACTTTGTAATCTGTACATGGATTTGTATGAATTTCTTGTTATGTTTTGTTATGTTGCTATGTTTCCTCTTTTCATTGATTTTTTAATGTGTTTTATTTTTGCCCTCGTAATGACCTTTTTAAAAAAAAATCTTACCTGGATGACTAACGGGAGGGCTATTTTCTTTATAAGGTATGCTAATAGCCGCCCACTTCATCTACATTTGTTTTCCATAGTCTGTTTCATTGATTGTAACATTACATTTAATTAGCAGAATGAAAAAAAACTGATACTGTAGGCTACATTGTTTTAATAGTATTTTGTAATATGTTTCAATGTATCTTTTTAACATATTTCCTTTTTTCCCCCTCTTAACAGTTCCTCTAATTTTTCGATTTTAATTCCAATCACAAACCAAACAAATGACTTATATGTGATAAAAACCTACTTTAACCATCTTCTGACTCAGATTCCTTCATTTATCATAATGATCCTGGCTTTTAAATAAAAAAGGGCTTTTAATACAAAAATACCAGCTGCAGAGTGATAAAATGCGCAAAAATAAACTGCCCTACATCCTCAATTTCTTTTTTCGAGTGCGCTTTTAATACACGCATACGGGCGACGCCAGAATAAATGCGGCACAGTGGGAAGGAATGGAATGGGGCGATACCAACTGAGCATTCCAATGGGGGTGGAGCAAGGAACATCTGGGAAATAAAACAAATACACACCAAAACTAATACATTAACGTGTATCACAGAGTGTCTGTAGAGGTTATTGAAGTAAAAACATTACGTGATTTATTGTGTAAGGGTCCTTTTTTCTCAAAAATCTTAATCTGTATCCGAATAACCCCCTTTCCAGCTCCCATCCACCGCACATGTATTCCTATCGTCGGTTGTTACGGGGACCAGAACGAGGCTCCAGTCGAAGGCGGCAAGATATGCACTTTTCTCCCGAAACTTATTCAGGTTTTTCCCGAGACTGTGGATATCTTTTCCTCCGTATTTTGTTTTCTATTCATCGCCATTTTAACCCGCTTGGATTACCACTCTACGTTTTTTAAGGAATACCTTGTTTTGTCCATATAAAAGGTGAGTTTTGCTGATGCTTCAGAGCTCGTTTTTTAAATCCTTCTCACTGTGCAACTTTAACGGTTAGGAGTTTTACAAGTGTGACGTCATAAAACAACTCTCAAACATACGACTGCTTTTTAAATGAAGTATGTGTGTGGTTTTATGGAGTATTTGTAGTATTTTTGTGGCGTGTAAACCAGATTTAAGCGACTTTTTGAGTTGTTAAGTTGCTTCACCATCGCGGATGCTGCCAAGATATTTCACAGGGACTGTTGCCATGAAATCTGAGAAACCAAATGTATTTTTCCTTTTTTTGGGGCATTTTGCATTTAATTGATATGGCACAGACATGTTAAACTGAATAAGAAGCATGGCGAATTTAAGGGAATTGATAACTTTATTTTATTCATTTTTTTATTAGTTTACGTAGGCTACCAATAATATGATTTTACCCAAAACACACCTGGTAAACTCACTAAAAGTACCTTTAGCCAGTGTATTGTGTTGTCAAAGTCCATAATTTTTTTAGAAAGAGTGGCCAAAATGTCTTTTTATTGTTGTGTAATTACCATACATACACATCCCTTCAACAGTACTTCAAACAGGGCTCCAAATGACCATTTACAGGCCAAATACTGGTGAAATATGTAGAAAAAGTAGCTTTTAGTTTCGATTTGTTGTTTTTAATTGATAGGGATAATACAATGTAACTTGCAGATCATGGAACTAATGCTGCAAAGAGACTTTAAAGCTAATTTCCAACTTTTTTTTACTTGTACAGTTTAGTCAAAATACACAGCTTACATATCATAACACCACAATACAGTATGCATATAGAAATGCATTACATTTCGCAATGCTTTGTCATTTACAGTCACTTTGTTCTAAATGGGTACAGCTATTTCACCTTTGTGTTGAAGCATTATATATGCAATTAACAGATTTCAGTTGCTTGTTATTTCCAGAGTTGACCGCCCTTTATGGAGAAACCAGTTTGTCCAAGTTTAGATTTACAATGTGCTATTTGCAACCAGAAAACATAGACTAGCCATTTGGTCTGTGGACCAAAATACATGTTATTTTGACTGCAAAGCATGTGTTAATGTTTTTAAAGGCACAGAATAATGTGTAACTGGAGCTGCACATTCCCCTTTTTTCTTTTCCTCTAAACAAACTGCATGTTGTTTTCTTAGCTCTCAGGAATGTCAACAATTCCCCCGCCTGTTTGATATCAGACCACAGAGCAATCTGGGGAAAAGGAACACATTTTAGGCATTGTTAGGATCCCCATTTTCCAAGACTTTGTGACCCATGCTGTGCTTTATCATAATAATTCAAGTCTTAGGGCCAATCCTGTTTCCAGAGAGGTCAGAGGTCAGCACTCCCTGGAAGGTTAGGGGCAGGGTTAGGTCAAGGGCACTTCAGCAGGGATGATGCTTTCTTTAAAAAAAAAACTTGTGTCCTGGGGTTGCTTGATTTAGTTACCCTGTCATTCACGCGTTGGTTGCCAAATCTTTTTGTGGTTGTTATTGTAGTATTGTTGCATAGATGTTGCACAACGACTTTTGGGAACATTTTTACCAAATTAAAAGAGGAGTTTTGACCACAAAAGTGAGAGTCAAGAGAGAGGATTGCATTTGAGACTCTTCCAGTAGACATTAAAGCTGAAAACACGAGTTGATTAACTGATAAGTAATAATGATCTGGAAATATTTTGAAAGTCAATTGAGTATTCTTCATGCAAATGGTATTAAAAGCGGTTTCCAGCCTCTCAAATCTGGAATGTTCTTGTTTTTGTTTTGAGTGAATATCTTTGACAAAGTAAGCCCTCACCTTGGACTGGTCTCTAAAAAACCTTGTCATCTTGTCAAAAACTGTCATCAAAGTTCCTCAAACAATGAAACGTTAATGAAAATAACAGTTATTGGGATCCCTGCCATAGTACACATGGTAGGCTGTGTGGGTCTTTTCCCAGCATGCCAGGTGTCTGCTACTCCAGCTGTGTGTGTTGGGGGGGGGGGGGGGGGGGGGGTAGGAAAACAAACTAGTGTTTTTGTGATTGTGAAGGTCTCAGAGTGGAAACCAAGTGAATGGTAGGAAGAGAGGAAGAGAGTTGCCTGAGGAGGAAACAACAAGGAAACCTGTGCACAGAGATGGTGTGTGTGTGTCCGTGACTCATACTGATGGTTCTGTGCAGGAATGTGTGATGGGATAGCCCAACATTGCACAAGGCAATCCCCCCCTCCCACTTACAATTGTATGCGAGTCACAGCTGTGTTTTGGCTTTTTGTTCTGGAGCTTAAGACCTTTTTTATTCAGGGATGTGAAAAGGCCCTCTCCTGCTGATGTTCAGGTGTATATCAGTATGTAGTGTCTCTACTTTAAAGAGCCCTCTCCTGCTGATGTTCAGGTGTATATCAGTATGTAGTGTCTCTACTTTAAAGAGCCCTCTCCTGCTGATGTTCAGGTGTATATCAGTATGTAGTGTCTCTACTTTAAAGAGTCCTCTCCTGCTGATGTTCAGGTGTATATCAGTATGTAGTGTCTCTACTTTAAAGAGTCCTCTCCTGCTGATGTTCAGGTGGATATCAGTATGTAGTGTCTCTACTTTAAAGAGTCCTCTCCTGCTGATGTTCAGGTGTATATCAGTATGTAGTGTCTCTACTTTAAAGAGTCCTCTCCTGCTGATGTTCAGGTGTATATCAGTATGTAGTGTCTCTACTTTAAAGAGTCCTCTCCTGCTGATGTTCAGGTGTATATCAGTATGTAGTGTCTCTACTTTAAAGAGTCCTCTCCTGCTGATGTTCAGGTGTATATCAGTATGTAGTGTCTCTACTTTAAAGAGTCCTCTCGTGCTGATGTTCAGGTGTACATCAGTATTTAGTGTCTCTACTTTAAAGAGTCCTCTCCTGCTGATGTTCAGGTGTATATCAGTATGTAGTGTCTCTACTTTAAAGAGTCCTCTCCTGCTGATGTTCAGGTGTATATCAGTATGTAGTGTCTCTACTTTAAAGAGTCCTCTCCTGCTGATGTTCAGGTGTATATCAGTATGTAGTGTCTCTACTTTAAAGAGTCCTCTCCTGCTGATGTTCAGGTGTATATCAGTATGTAGTTTCTCTACTTTAAAGAGTCCTCTCCTGCTGATGTTCAGGTGTATATCAGTATGTAGTGTCTCTACTTTAAAGAGTCCTCTCCTGCTGATGTTCAGGTGTATATCAGTAGTAGTAGAGATGTCCCGCCCCCTTCGCCTATCATGTACAATGTGTTGGACGGCGAGCCAATAGGAGTGCAAGTGTTACACAGTGACGCATATGTTCCGGAAGTAAACAGTCTATGATAAATAACATAATAATCGGTTACAACCATTTTTAAATACTTTGCCGAATGTGCACATTTTTGTACTCTAGCAAACTCTAGACATTTGAATTTTTACAACAATTAAGTAACATAACAATGTATATTTGTTGTCTCAATAAACATTTACCAATGTCTACAATAGAAGTACATGTTGACATAATTGAAATGTCATGGCCTCCCTGTCTAATATAACTAATTATAACAGTGCAGATTTCAAATGACTGTAATGATGATTCTAATACTTGATGCGAAAATATTTAACCTTCATAGATTGACTTACTTTTAGACACTTCCATTCATCTGAAATCAGGAAAGTTGGTTGTTTGGAACTTCTCTTTGCTCCTGAAACCTCCTGTTCACCTGTTACACACTTGTTTCGGTGAGCGCTGAGTCGGTTGTTTTCCTGAGTTTATCGGTGATTTCCTCCGTATTAAACTGAGCTCAGCTGCATCCTCAGCCTCAGGCGTTTCTTCCTCTCCTGCTGAAACTACGCAGAGAAAGCCAAACCATTACACAGCAGTACCTGAGCTGAGCAGATAACCTGTCATTTAACATAATCGTCTTCTAGTTATGCAAATTATCTCACAGAAACCTTGAAAACGCTCGGAGGGGATTATTACACCGTCTCAGAGGTTTGTTTATAAAATGCTCTTGCTTGACTCTATCTCACAATCTGCACTGGCCTTGTTTTGGGAAGATACGGTGTAAGAGGAACCCTGTTGTGTGTTTCAGGACAGTAACGGAGGAATGAGGGCGGATGGGATGACTGTTGTTGTCATAAAGATGGAGGAACTCTATCTCTTACATGTGTTATCTCCTCTGTCCTGTAAGTAAACTATACAGGCGCCCCAAGCTCCACTTATATCACTGCACTATCTCTCTGTTGTGTCTCAGGAAAGTGAGAGTTTAAAGAATACAGACAATAGGCAGATTATCAGAAAGACTGCCATGTTTTTGAAAAGTCACCTTTTGTTTTTTAGGTGATATTATGTCCACTTGATTTCTGAAAGAACAGCTGGCGGGTTTTCATTTTGGACCCTGAATATTCCAGAAGTATCCCTGTTTACATGCAGTCGCGCATTCTGCGATTACATTACAACGCGTTCAAACCACGGCTACGAGTCGACCTTCACACAACTTACATTTCCCTCTTTTTTTCCATTTCAGACATTTTGCTTTTGAGGCTCCTTGTCACAGTTTTGCCTGAAACGGGCTTTTCTTTAAGGCGTGTGTCTCCACCCCTGCAATCTGTTGGTTAGTGGTGTTTTGTTCCCAATCAACCAAACTGGAAGTAAACAGGCAAAACACAAAACAAATTGAGACTATACGGATGCTCAATGATCACGCTGTGTTCTTTTTTGGCCAACTATCAGTAACAAGCGCATTCCTTCTAGGTAAATAATGAAGCTAACAGAAGTTGCATTATGATGCGTTCAAGCTCCATTCAGTATTGGGCGATGGTAAATTACAACGCTGTTATAGGGCTGGGCAAATATTGATATCTATATCGACATATGCGGTTAGATATTGTGGCAGATTTTGAATATGATTCAATTTACATTAGTGTCATATTTAGAATAATAGTGCAATTAGTACATTTGTAGTGTTGCATGCTTTTCTGCAGCAGAGGCATGTTGATGACTCCTCGCTAGGGCTGTACCCGAATATTCGTTCGTTGGAGTACTATTCGGGTTTCAATTTCGTTATGAGGTGTGTGGTGTAGTGGGTTGTCCGTAGGTGTTCGGATCAGGGGGTGACAGGTTCAAACCCCGCTGCAGTCAGCATGTCGTTGTGTCCCTGGGCAAGACACTTCACCCCAAATTGCTCCTGTGGGGATTGCCCACAGTACTGAGTATGGAAGTCGCTTTGGATAAAAGCGTCTAACAAGTGACATGTAATGTAATGTTATTCGGATATTTTTTTTCTTCGTTTTTGCAATTCAATTAGTTGAAAACTCCAATATTAACTTAAGAGCTTGTGCCTCTTCAGGGGGTGCTAACACTTAACCATAAACGACGTTATAGTTTACTTTCTCCGTCTTTAGAATAGATAGAATATCATTCCTTTATTGTCATCGCACCAGGTACAACGACATTTAAAAAAGCAATCCTCGCAGTGCATTTCCACATGTAGATATTACTTTTTCTCCATGAATCTCCGTCACGTTGTTTCCATAGCAACAACAACTTCCTGTCAACAGCGCTAACTCTCCTTCAAAATAAAAGCATGTCCGTACAAAATAGGAAGCCAAGCCAAATGACACTTAAGGCATACAACTCGAATATTTGCTGCTGATTACTACCGAATATCCAGAGCCCGAAAAATGGTATTCGGGACAGCCCTACTCCTCACGCCACGCCTGGAGTGCACTAAAGGGGGCCAGAAGAAAGAAAGTGGCTCCGGTCTTCCTGCATTTGTCTCGCTTTCCCCCTTTCCTTGGATTATGTTTTTTATCCTTCTTATAGTGAGTGTTTAGAGGAAGTGCAGCAGGGATTTAACCTGCCTCCCCCCCGAGGATATTAGCGGCTTATCTCTCACGCTCTGCCTGACGCTCAGGGTTTCCTGCAGGATATTCAGATGGTTGGTTGGATAGTTTGCAGGTAGACGTGTTACTGAGACTCAGATTCACATCCGGGTCAGACACCAGTTACACAGATTAGGAAGAGCTGCTGGCATCATATTAATAGCTCAGTATATCAGTTGTAATTCCAATTGTAAGAGTTGTTTTTGGTGTAAGAAGAGCAATCAGGCCAGATTATGGATTTATATTATTTTCTCGTATTAAGGTCATTTTCAAGCTATAATGGCACAATAACAGGTGACATGAAGAGGCTAGCGGGGGGGGGGGGGTGAGGTGACGTGCAACAACATTAACCTTTCTGTTGGTCACTTGTTAGCAGACCCTTCACGCGATGGCAGAGCGAACAGGTACAGGCAGGGCCCATAATGATAGCCCTATAGTTTAAATCTACTACCCACACATGGAAATGGGTTACTTTAAAAAAAAAAAAAAAAAAATGTATTTAGGAACCTATCCATGTAATTTTTAGTGGGGGTCGACCTCAAATCCTCTATGGGGGTCCAGGGGCATGCCCCCCCGGTAAGATTTAATTTTTTATTTTGGAGTTAAATTCATCAATCTTGTGCATTTTGAGGGGAAAATAAATAGACTAGATCTATGGAAACACCTATATTAAACAGAACTGTATACATTTCAATAATCATAAAATCATGGCCATAACCAATAACATACCATTTCCAATATGAAAAAAACACTGAAACTTGTTTATTAATTTATTTTTGGTTAATTTATGTGTGTCTGTGCTCCTGAAACAGCCTCTCCTGTCTCCCTCCTCTCCTCCTCTTTGAGGCAGCAGCAAAGACTAGTTTTCTCTCAACAAGTTTTAAAAGTGTATCTTACCTTTTTTCACCCAGTTAACTTTTTATATATTTATTCATGCATATTTTACTAATTACATTTCATTTAGCTGACGCTTTTATCCAAAGCGACTTATAATGACCGATTACAGGGACATTCTCCCTGGAGTAACTAAGGGCTAAGTGCCTTACTCAAGGGCACACTAGTGGTGGTGTTCCTGGCGGGATTTGAACTCACAGCCTTCCGATCTTCAGCCCACCTCACTGTCCATTAGACCAATCACTACCCTCTCAAATGGAAATATGTGTTTACATAAATGGTGACCACACCGTTTGAGACCCACTGAGAACTTAGACTAAGTTAACTATCTAAACACTCAGAGAGTCCTTTACCTCACCTGAGCTGAGCTTATCCCGAGCTTGAATTACACACAGAGACCAATCAAGGGCTTAGATTTATGATCTGTATGACAGTGGCCATGTCGGCAGGCCACATCATGTGGACAGCCAGTCACCCTGTGTGAGGCAGGCCACTTAACAGGCCAGAAGGAGGCGAGATCAGTGCAAGGGAGCGAGGGATCATTGTCCACAAGTTAATCGATCGCAGATGGCGTCGTGGTCACGGACGAATAAAAAAAAAATTATCAAAAAATTATATATAAAAAAAAATAACTAAATGGGTGGCGAAATATACTTGGGCGGCCGTTAACATACCTGGGCGGCCCGCCCAAGTATAGTCTATGTGTGGGAAACCCTGCATGAATCTCCCGCCCCCGACATACAAAGCAAAAAATCCCGGGGATTTTATGCGAGCAATATATATATATATTATAAACTCCCCAAACAGGCGAAAACCTACCAGTTTCACCCACTGTCTCTGCCACCTCCCTCCATGCCTGGTTCCTCCGGTTTGTATCCCGTTAATAGTTCTGGTCGTAAAGAACCGGGTGATTTGCTACCGTAATTTCTCGTTTGGAATATGAGGAAATGAACTGCGGTCTGGCTCTCCCTGCTTGCACGCGGTTTGATTGGCTAGCGCTTCTACTGGCAGATTTGCATAAATGGGATTTGATTGGCTGGCGCTTCCAGCTCAGCTTCAAAAGTTGAACATTGCTCAACTTTTGAAGCTTTGCTCCCCCACAATGCAGTTCGGCGAAAAGCGAGGCAAAGTGACGTCATCCCCATTCAAAGTCAATGGGCAGAGAAGCGTTGGAAGAATTTTTTTAAGCTGTGTGGACGGGGCGTAAGGCTTGGAGCTGCAACCAGAACCACAATACTTTATTTGGTTTTCATGACAATTGCTCTATTTTGGATTGAATCAATTACAAAATATTGAATAAAAATTAGCAGTTAAAGGACATTTGTGTATAAAAAAAAGAATCATAAGAGGTTAAATAAAATGAAATGCATCTCTTAATGCATTACAGGACAATTTGGTTGACTAAGAAATCCTTTAAGCACATCTCTTGTACAAACAAGATTTAAAGGGGATATTTTGCAAGATCCCATGTGAGAAACTTTTTCAAAGGTCTATTACATCCCTACCTAAAAACAAAGTCTTATCCCTTCCACGTCTCCTCCTCGTGACTCCTCAGGTGTGACATAGTAAACAGTTTCTTCCACAGGAGGTGGATCAGGTGCTCTCAGGGTATGTCTGTAATCGCAGCTCATTGTTTGTCCTCTCTGCAACACAGAGCTCTATTTGCAGCATGTAATGGGCGGGTGGCTCTGCGGTGCTGCCGAGATTACATGCTGCAACGTGTCTGACGGTGTGTGTGTGAGAGTCACATGGAGGCCAGATGTTATGAATGTTGGAATCATTTTTCCATAAAAAGGTAACCTGAGCTTTAAGTTGTCCTGCACCGAGTTTTCACCTTTGCTGCTTTAAGTCTGGGTTGCATGTTTGAAACATTTTCAGCGGGTATTTCTTACATATGAATGGGTTTTATGTAGGGATGCACGATATTGGGTTTTTGAAACCGATACCGATACCGATAACTTCCTGCTTCTCAAGACCGATACCGATAACCGATAATAAAAAAAGATTTACCCACTAATTATTTTAACGCGATTAACGCATGTGTATTTTTTTTCCTTGGCCGCCCCGTAGTTTCAGAGCGCATCGAGTTTAAAATACCATCTACAAGCTGATGCTGACAGCCCCGCTCCTGCCGCCCGCTTGTGGCAGACCACACTTCCACGCTCACCGGCAGGCACCGACTGGCCATCTGGAGGACCGGGATGGTGTGTGTGTGTGTGGCCCGAGCGAGCGAGAGAGAGACCTTACGTGCATTGTTGTTGTTAGCATCTGGTGCTAGCTAGCTGCGCTAACGGATATAAGGAGCTGTTTAAATGAAAACAGAGGAGCGACATTTCGCCACAAGTGCGCCGAGCACTTGACTTTATGCAGGAAGCAGACAGTGGGACATTGTAGGAGAAGTCAGCACACTCAGCACGGATAGGGCACAACATGATTGCAGCGTCCAGGCAACTCCGGTTCGAGCATGCCTTGAGTTGCACATAGCTCCAATGTGCGCGCGCGCACACACACACACACACACACACACACACCCACTTTGTATTGTATTATTGTCTTCGTACGCTTTTAACACACCATCGTAGCGATGGCGATGTTTCAGGTGACTGATCAGGTTCGAAGTATTAGGGAGCGCTGGATTTGTGAAGAACTCCCCTCTTCCTAAACCACTAATACCACAGTACTGGCAAAACGGGAGGAGCCGAGTGAAAAACAAGCGCCCCTCATCCCAATCCACCCACACCGCAGTATTTTTTCTTTTTTTTACCCAAAATATATATTGTATATTATCGGGGCCAATAATTATCGGGCCGATAATTATCGTGCATCCCTAGTTTTATGTGAAATAAACGAAGACAAACAAAGTTGGGTAAAAGTTAGTTCACAGAAAAAGATACTTCTTTGGTGAATCACAGAGGTAAAACATTGATTTTCGTAGCAAAAAGTTCACAGACTGAAAACAGACGCTATTATTTTAAGCACTAACTGCATTCTTGGTGACCAAAACAAATGTTTCACAACAGTTCATAAAAGAAAATGTAGCACTAATTAGCACAGCCTTCCTTAATTGTGACACTTCAATAAAGAAAACACATTTAAACATTTTTTTTTAGGAATTACTTCACAAATCAGCCGTTCTTCGTCCATTGCGGATCTTTTCAAAAACATGTGACAGGAAAAAATATTAAACAAATTCCCCAAGTGTCTCAATCCAAACAACTTTTATTATTAAGCGTTTGGTGTAGTGGTTGTGAAAAAAAAAAAAAAAAAACTCAGACAAAAGGAATTCCGTTGTTTGCTTTACTGGAACATGTTTAACAGTACAAACAAAACAACAACAACATGATGTTGGTTTATTTTTTGTTATTTTCTAAAGTGCCTGCCATTGCCTTTATTTGGAGATGCGCTATGCATGCACAATGTATTTATTGCAATGCTGCCATCATTAAATACAGGCTACAGCTTGTATTAATAATAGCAGCATTGCAATACATAAATTGTATTACACATTCACCCCTTTTAAAGCCTTATTACACCATTATTATACTGATGTTACACTGTTCTTACGCCCTAATAAGACTGTTATTAGGCTCATATTGCACCCATGTAACATCGTAAATACAACGTTATTACACGCATTTTGCGCATGGACACAGCCTGTCAAATGACTGCATCCCCCAGGAAATGGAAATCATTTAAGGGTTATACAACGTGAGCTCTAGCAGCTGAGTGTGTTGGTATTTCCTTCCTGTTATTGTGAAGACTGTGGCTGTGTCTTCCGTAATGAAACCTGACCTATCCATCAGGCAGGGCGGCGCTCCAGCTTCTTAATCCGGAGTAATTCCTGGACAAATGATACGAGGAGTGTTTAGAGTTCCTCTCCAGTGGCTTCAGATAATGCAGAGTGAATATTACTGTGATGGTGGTTCAGCCTGAGGCCACCCAACATCTCGATGTGATTATATAACAGAATGCAGAATAACAGAGCATGCTGTGCAGCCTGACCTTCAGCGGGTAATGAGTCTGACATTTGATGAAGGAGGACGTGCAGATCATTATATAACAATAATAATATATAGAAAATATTCAAGTATCTATTGTCATAGAATAAATAATATGTTTAAAATGTAATAAATGTTAAAGTGCTATTTTAGGCATATATTATGGGTCTCAGATATATCAAAAATATATAAAAACATGTCTATGTGTTTTGCTCAAAATACAAACAGATCATGCATTTTAGAAATCCTTCATACCCCTCTTTTCCAGCCCTGTTATGGCGCATTTCCACTACAGCGCGGAGCTCGCTTTAAGCGTGCCCGGCCCGTTTTTGGTTGCGTTTCCACTTAGCGTAGTTCCGGCTAGCGGGTACTATTTCACAGTTTTTCTGGCCCCAGAAAATCGAGGTTCTTTCCGGGCCAACAACCAGGCTGTCGGGCTGAGTATGCTAAACTAGAGAGAATCGCTGGCAAGGGGGCTACAACTACAACACGATGAACATATTTGACCATGATGTAATTGTAATACACGTTTCCAAAATGATGCCGAAGTAACAACATACTGATACCGGTTAGTACAAACTAGGGATGTCCCGATCACCTTTTTTTGCTCCCGATCCGATTCCGATCATTTGATTTTGACAATCTGCCGATACCGATTTTTCCCGATCCGATCTTTATGCAATGCATTAAGAGAAAAAAAAGGTAACAGATAACGGCTGGTCATCCAATGCGATGAATTCAGCTATCTAGTTATTTGTTTGGCCTTTTCACTGTTCTGGGGCAGTTTCTCTTTCCTTTCGGAAGTCTCTGAAAGTGTCGGTTGTTTCAGTGCCGTTACCTGAGTGGCCTCTGTGTACTCGCCGTGTTGTTGTTGGTGTTTGTTTCTCAGGTAGCGTATTAGATTGGTCGTGTTGAACGTAGCTCTGTTCTTTCCACCACGCGGAACCTCCGCCTTGCAAACATTGCATCTGGCTGTTACACTGCCTTCGCTTTCAATTTTATAATACTTCCAAACTCCTGACATTTGCTCTGTCCCGACTCCCGAGTCACCAGCTGAACGTAGCCTCTCGTTAGCTTACTGCTACTATTAGACACTGCGCCCACTCTGTTGCCAGATTTCAGAGAAATAAGCAACCAGGTCTGAAAACAAGCCCAAAGAAAGCAACACATACATGATGTTGTGTAATTTTAAACCAAAACTAAGTCCTCAGGATGACTTTAAGACGTGAACATGGTCATTTTTGTTTTATAACATTAAATGAAAAAAATATTTTATAAAAAAAAAAAAAATGCCGATCCCCGATTTTTTTCTCCCGATCCCCGATTTTTTGAAAATCACGTGATCGGCTCCGATCCCCGATTTTTGGAAAATCACGTGAACGGCTCCGATCCCCGATCACGTGATCGGATCGGGACATCTCTAGTAAAAACCATGAATTATTGCTTTGACAAGTCTGCAGACAGACGGCAGGCGGAACACCTTTTTAAAATGCGTTTTCTGAATGAAGATCGGCTAAGCTAACGCAGTATATGCTCCGACCGTCCACACTCACAGCAACGGCCTACAGACATAAATAAAGCAGCGACTGTATTCACCATGACACAGACAGTCTGTGGTTTGTACTTGTTTAGCTTTTGTCTAGTTTCTGAACAGATATGAGGAGCTTTGAGCTTGAGTGCTAACAGTAGGGATGGGTATCGTTTGAAATGTATCGATTCCGATTCCAGTTCTTATCGATTATCGTTTCCCCCCAAAATGATAAAAGAAAGAGGTTAAATGTTTAGATAACAAAAATAATAATATCTTTATTCTTTTAAGCTTTAACATTTTTACAAATAAAGAATATACATGTAATACAAATGTATTGCACAATAGCTGTGCTTTATTTTAACTGAGCTATGCCTGTGGCAAGCTATTAACAGGCATTTCAATCAGGAGAGACATGATGTATGGAATACATATTTATTATCGGTCACATTATATCAATGGAACATAATGATGACAGTTCATCACAAATGAATGAATGTTGTTTTGGCGATTAGGCCCAAGTTTTAGTAGGATATCAATCGGGAAGGGAAGAACCATTTCCGATGAACCCCCCTGGGTCTAGACACTGGTGGTGGTTATAAGTGGTTAGGTCCGGTTGGAAGGGAGAAGGTTAAGCTTGGCCCTGAGTTGGAAGCAGGAGGCGAAGGGGTGGAGGAGGGTTGCGCGTTGACACCTGGAAGACAGCTGATAGAACAGGGGAGAGCATATATAGAGGGGTTAACAGGTGCGATGATTAGCCCTGTAATGAAGGGGCGTGATAGGTTTAGCTGAGGAGAGGCGCTCCCTGTCATTTAGATGCAGGGAGCAAGTATTGCCATGACGCGCAATACGGAGTGTTAGGTCTTCCTGTCTGAACTTGCGCTAAGCTTCATTTCAATCAGGAGAGACATGATGTATGGAATACATATTTATTATCGGTCACATTATATCAATGGAACATAATGATGACAGTTCATCACAAATGAATGAATGTTGTTTTGGCGATTAGGCCCAAGTTTTAGTAGGATATCAATCGGGAAGGGAAGAACCATTTCCGATGAACCCCCAAAAGAATGCAGGATGAAGTACTGAATGTGAATCTTACCTTGCGGGATGCGGCGGAAATCTATGGATGAAAAGGAGGTTAATACATGTGAGGATATAAGCGACTGATGCCTCCCGGGCATCCTTCCTGGACGTACAGGGCTTCCCGGCCGTACGGGGCATCCCGGACAGACGGGGCAACCCGGATGGGGCTTCCTGGACATACAGGGCGTCCCGGAAGTACGGGGCATCCCGGAGGGGGCATCCTGGCCGTACAGGGCGTCCCGGACGTACGGGGCATCCCGGGTGAGCGGGGACTACCCGGACGCACCGAGCGACCCGACCAGTGCCCCGGGTGCCCGGAACGTGCGAGGCTTCCCGAATGTGCGGGGTAACCTGACTTTAGCAGGGAAACATAATACGGACCGGAGGTTTCACGACCCGGACATACGGGGCTTCCCGGAAGAACGGGGCATCCTGGACATACAGGGCAACCCGGACATACGGGGCTTCCTGGCCGTACAGGGCATCCTGGATCGTACAGGGCATCCACACAGGGCTTCCCGGACGTACGGGGCATCCCGGAGGGGGCATCCTGGCCGTACAGGGCGTCCCGGACGTACGGGGCATCCCGGGTGAGCGGGGACTACCCGGACGCACCGAGCGACCCGACCAGTGCCCCGGGTGCCCGGAACGTGCGAGGCTTCCCGAACATTTTTTTTTGCGGGGCAACCTGCTTTAGCAGGGACACATTATACAATCCGAAGGTTTTACAGCCTGGACATGCAGGTTTAAATAACAGAATTGAACATGAGCCGTAGGGCAACATACGTGCTGACATGCTAAGAACCCCCACCAGTTATATGCATACGTACCAATTTGTTTAAGGTTGGAGAGACCTTTGGATAGCCAGCACGGCATTGAGGTCAGGGCGGATGTAGGATGAGAAAGCGGAGGAGGACCACCGTCCGAGTTGTTGCAGGGATGAGGACGAGACGCCTTGATTGGCAGCGGAAGTAGCTGCGCCTATTCTGAAGGAGTGCCCCGTGTGTAGAAGGGGTGATAACCCGGATTTAATGAGGACTTGTTTTAAATAGATGTTGAACTGTCTTTGTGTTAAAGGAAAATTCCCTGAGATGAGGAATAATGGCGAGAGGGGGTTCGAGGTAGGTCTAAGCCGTAGAAACTTGATCATGGCTTTATAAGGGCAGAATTGAGAATCGATGCGGGCGGCGATGACGGAGCAGGCGCCGCCGCATTTGGAGTGTTTAAGATATAAACTAAGATGGCTGGCGTGAAAGGATAAGTCAGAAAAGCTGACGTCTCTATTGGAATTGAAAGTGAGGGAAGCGGTGGTAAATTCGCCTGGTCTAAGAAAGGCATAAAAAGCTAGGAGAAATAGAGCGTCGAGTAGTGCATCGATGTAAGGGGAGAATACCCCGCTTCTAAGCTTGGAGAACATGAGGTGTAAAGTGGAGAGTGTAATAGGGCGTCTCCGGTCTGAAACGGGGGGGTACGTTTTAATGAGACCTTTGAGGATGAGTTTGACTGACTGGTTTGCGAACAGGCTGGGAAAGCCGAGATCGGAACGCGAACGTTAAACTGAACTCCTGCTAAGAGGCCCCGGATGTATTGGGGTTTGAGGTGGCGATCAGTGGCGCAGTAGCACATGAAGGCACACACGGTGGAGATGAGAACAGGTTTAAGTGTGATGCCTACGGAAAAGCAAAATGTCGCAAACATTCTCCAAGTGAATCATATGTTTTGAGGGTGGACGCGCTAAGCCCTTCCTCATAGACCTGCTGATTCGAGGTGCCTTTCTAGGGGGCTTCTATTTAAGAGAGAGAGAGGAGATGCAGGGGAGGAATCCTGACGGGTTGAGTGCTGGCTCCTGGGCAGAGGTTCCGGAACGTCTTGTGGGCTGACTGCGGTAATCTATGGATGAAATGAGAGATTAACATGTGGATTAAACGATCTGCCGGAATCACTGCCGGGCTTACTGTACATCATAAGATGCTGACCCGAAGGTCGACGGCCGGAATCAGCGCCGGACTTACAAGAACGCTACCACTAAACAACGGCCGGAATCGCTGCCAGGCTTACTGTTCTCTGCTGGGCTTACTGTACATCATAAGATGCTTGACCCGAGAGGCACCGGCCGGAATCAGGCCGGGCTTACGTACTACCACTAAACAACGGCCGGAATCACTGCCGGGCTTACTGTACATCATAGGATGCTGACTCGGAAGTCGACGGCCGGAATCAGCGCTGGGCTTACGTGAACACTACCACTAAACCTTGCCGACACGATGGTCGATGACCTGCGATGCAGGGTTAAAATGCACAGATGAACACTACCACTAAATGTATAAATACCAGGAAAGAGAGATCTTGGATGGCCGTCTGGTTGTTGTAGGGATGAGGAATAATTACCTTGATTGCGGCAGGGTTGCTGCACCTATCCTGGATGAAGCCCTGGAATGCTATTAAGACACCACCACCAGTTATATGCATGTTTACCATAGGTAAACTGAGAGATCTAGGATTGCCGGCACGAGTCGATGTCCGGGGGAAGAGGGAGATGTAGACAATGTAATGCAGCTGTTAGCTTGAGTACAATGAGACATGAATGTTATATCCTGGCTTATCGTAAGCCATGTGAGCATGACCAATATAAATGAGACAATATGCGCAGCATAAAATGATGTATGCTTAGGTAAATACTGAAACATGACCCATGATATGGGACTAGCTTAATTAGCAGTTTAATTACGCCACGGTGAGACATAGATGCACTTGATTGGGTGATTAGACTGTCTTCTATCATATTACGTGAGCTTCTCTTTCTCCCTGAAGAAACTCCCCAAAAACCCCACGGATGGGCAGCATCCGTGAATAAAACGAAGACTCATTGAGTGTCTGAGTGAGTAGATACGGCCACTGCTAATGTGTGGCGTTAATGCGGGTGGGGGGGGGGGTTGAAAGATTATTTTCCATGTGGTTCCTGGCGCGAGGTACTGGCAAAGCTGCGGTTGCGCCTGGGGCATACAGACCTTGGATGAGCGTCCTTGCAGGACTGCAGATGTGGAGGAATGTACGATATGGGTGGTAGCCGACGTTTTCGTTAAAGTTATGATAAATCTCTCGTCTTGCCTATGCTGCACCTGACGGCTTTGACTATTATTCCCGGAAAACAGCCCAACAAAATAAAATACTCAGTTACCTCTAATCATTAACCCATGTTGTATAATTTAGTGAACTCTGTGTGTTGCTGCTAGCATACATGACACCTAACGTGAAAACGTTACTCGTGGATGGGGCTACAGAGCTGCTAGACAGTCGAAAACGGTGCATTCCTTTGTCTGAATGTGCTGCACTTTTGATAAATATTTAGACAAAAGCTAAACTCTTATTGCACTTAGGCAACGAGCATTCTCCACGTCGAGACGGGTAAAGTTTAACCACACATCGGAGCGCGTTCTCTCCGCCACCTCCGCAGAGTGCTCCGCTGCATGGAGCAGCTGCGTGTGTGTAAACTGCCCCGCCCCCTCGCACGCAGACCGGGGAGAGAGATCTCGTCTGATCGAAAATACATCATAGACGCATTTGTTTGTCTTTGCTTATTAGAAATGAGTTGGCGCCATTCATTTCAGGTAACGCTGTGTTGAAGCTTGAAACTGCGTTAGTTACTGAGCATTGTAATGGGTAGTAATTACCCGACTGCATTAATAATGCAAGTAATACGTTACTGAAACTCCATACTGTAACACGTTACACCCAACACTGCCTGGAAACTCACCTTACCCTGAACTAAAGGTAGCAATGCATCGTATTGAACTTCCTGTCGGCTCCCAGACCGTAGTCGAGGAAAGGGGGGGGGGGGGGGTGACTCTCTGTCGTCTCCCAGGGCAGAAGCAACACGCTTCGGGTTCAATAACCCATTTTTTCGGAAAGACTGGAGAGAGGCGAGCTCTTCTTGGGAGGTCGTTGCATTTATTTAGCTCTTCTGTTTCGTAAGATCACAGAAATTCCTTTTTCTGCTGCCTTGTTTACTTCTAGAAAACATGAATCCCGCTCGCTCTACCATACCATGCCCAGCACACCTGCACGCGCCACACCCCTCTCTTAAAGGGGTAGTGATCTCGCTCTGCATGCCCCGAATGTCATGACAATATAACGAAACATCTCGTGAATTTGCTGCAACTGCCTTTAGAGGTGAGGCGCAGGAGGAAGTAGCTCCAATGGGATGTAGCTTGAGCCCTGCCTGCCTGCAGGAGGGGTTGTGGTTGAAGCCAGAATGGGTAAAGCTTCGCATGCGATGAGGACCCGTTCCGCGTGAAGCCGGAAGCGCCGCATTTGAGCGGCCATGAAACCAGTGATACCCTCTTGAGAGACTGAAGGCGTACGTCAATTGTTTGGGTGAAGTAGCCCGTTTCCATTAAGCTGGAGGAACTTCCGTGGAGCCCGATTTCCTTGTCTTTTCCTCCCAAGTCCGGGTTTGCGGGCGGCCGGCTGGAACCGCTAGCCGACTGGGGAATGCCGCCTGTAGCTTAATCCGCCAGACTGCGGAGCTGATGAATAATGCCTGGAGCTGGGACGAAGCCCTGCTGCTGCTTGCGCGTTGACACCTGGAAGACAGCTGATAGAACAGGGGAGAGCATATATAGAGGGGTTAACAGGTGCGATGATTAGCCCTGTAATGAAGGGGCGTGATAGGTTTAGCTGAGGAGAGGCGCTCCCTGTCATTTAGATGCAGGGAGCAAGTATTGCCATGACGCGCAATACGGAGTGTTAGGTCTTCCTGTCTGAACTTGCGCTAAGCTTCATTACGCATTACGCCAGCGGCCCGCTGACGGCACGCTGTGATTCTCCAGAACACACAGATGGCCAGTCCGCCATTACCCTGTATTCCACCGGGTCACCGCGGCGCAGACGGACCCAGTGGAATACAGGGTCTACCGCGTTTAGGAACCGTTAAGCAGAACGGAAATTGTGTATTTTGTATGGGTACCCTGTACCCGGCATTTTCTTATCGGTTCTCATCTGGAACAGAGTTTCGGTTCCCAACTCTAGCTAACAGCTAACGGCTGATGTTATTTTTCTGTGATTCTCATTGAAGATGACGTCACGGCTCCGCCTACACTGCGTTACTATAGTTACTGCCCCAGCTACTAAACTGTAATGGAAACGCAGCATAAAGTGAGCCAGTCCTAACGAGGCCTAGCCATACAAGGCGAGGCCGAGCGAGACCCTGTGGTGGAAATGCGCCATTAGAGGAACACGGATTTTGGGTCCTAGCTTGAAAAAGAAAAAAAAGGAGGCAGAGCTAATGACTGATCAGAATTCTACCGGAGATAACATATCATTCTGCTGTGATAAAACGCCATCCTGTTCTAAACCACATCAAGGATTATTTCTGAAACAGTATGGAGCTCAAATGCTTTTTCTCTTGCGGGTTTATCACAAGGTGAGTTCCTTTCTTTATTTCCTGCTTTTTAAAACACATGTGCTCTTCAGGACAGGTTAGCTCTGAGTGTTAGCGAGGCTTGCTAATGTAAACAAAGACGAGATTACGTCCAAAACACGTCAGGCATTGTTTCTGATAGCTACTCTCTGTGGGTCCACCATCCGAAATTACATAATATCGGCACCAAATCTGTATCCGCTCGTTGTACCCCCGTTGTTAAAAGATTTGGGTACGGAGGAAAAGAGAAAGGGTTTTATTTTCTGACGCTGCGTGAGTTCCCTGACGCACCGGGGACACATATTTATGTATAAAGGACATCAAAAAGTGCATTTTGCATGATAGGTCCCCTTTAATATATATATTTTTAATTATCCTGAATATTTTTTTATATTTTTCCCATATTTTCCTGACTTTTTTTCATTCATTTTCTTGAAAGTATCTTTATAACATTTTTTTTTTACCAGAAACTAGTTCCATATAAGCATGTTTGACGGAAAATATAAAATACAAATTATTCTGAAATGTTGTTAGGCTATTATTACGTTTTCTGACATTTCCCCACATTTTTGGGATATGTTTAATTCATTATTTGGTATATTTTCTTTCACATGTTTTTTAAATGTATTTACAGAGTCATAGCAGCTTCATTATATTTATTATCACAAGAATATTTAAATAAATAAGTTGTTTGCGATACAAAACGACAACCAGCCAAACAGAATCTAAAATAGATGTTTAGAGGATGTTTTGGGTTTGTGCGGTCTTCCATGTTTTTCCTGTTTATTTTCTGCTTCGGAGTACCAGCAGGTCAGACATGGAGACTACGCACCGCGCAGTAATATTTCTCATCAGCTGAGTAAACACGTCTGTTGGCAGTGAACTCACCAAGGGTATAAAACATTTGGATCTGGTGGTTGGCTCTATTTATAAAGTGCTGCCCTTTGAAAGAGAGCTCTCTAAATATTTCTGCACTTTGTGTCGCAGACTTCCTCCCAAACCAATAAAACCAGGATGTTTTGTATTTTAGCTGCAAACCCTCAACGCCCATTGTAAAGTCTTTCAGCTCCTGCGTGAGTTTTCATTCTCTCACTTCTAGTTTGTTATTCTCTGGATGAAAAGGTTACATCCGCATTTTCACCCACATTTCTTTCCACTTTTTTAGTTAAAAACACATTTTAAACTACATTTTAAATAATTTTTCTTTGGATATGTAAGGCCGTGTGTATGTCTTGGCATAAGTAAGATACATCTTTGTTAGTTTGCGGAGTCGCAGCTAAAGAGTCCTACTTTGTTTAAAATGTTTGAGTATTTTTACACATTTTTAATATATTTTGGGGATATTTCCCACGTTTTTTTCCAGCAGTGTTTCAGAAACAACATTTTTCTTTTTTTAATACAATGTTTATACTTTTTTTTACATTTATCTGAATTTTTTCACAAATTTTTAACTTTCAGTTTTAGTTTTTCTCTGTGTGAGAGAGTGAGCACATGGAGACTGCTGGCTGTGGGCATCGGGAATCAAAGGCGGCCATTGTTGTAATGAGGAGCAGATGTTCGGGAGGAATTCTCCTGACTGCAGCACTTTTTATTTGTTCATGCGTAAGCTCTCTGTTTCCTCCCTCTGACACACACTCTGTACCTGAAGCTCCTCTCACTCCGCAGAGCTGGAGGGCGTTTTTCCACCTCGTGTGTGTGTGTGACAGAAGCTTCTCTCTGGGATTCACTCTGACGTCTGCCACGTTGACAGGATTCTGAAAAGGCAGGAGGAAGCTCTTTGTGCTGCTGTACATCGAGGCCAACATTAAGAATCTTGGCCTCAGTTGCAGAATAAAAGTTACATTTTCTTACATACATAAAGTTTGCCAATATTATTTTATATTTCTGTAACATTTTGTTATTTGCAGTGAGAATGTAGGCATTCCTTTCAAAAATAAAGGCATTGCAAAAGAAATACTACATTGAGACTAGGGCTGCAACAAACGACTAATTTGATAGTCGATTAATCTATCGATTAATGAAACGATTAATCGACTATTCGCACTATTATGCCTTGCACAATTTCTCAAGCGCTCTTATTTAGCCATCAACTTTTAGATTTAGCTTGAGGTTGTTTTAGGCATGTGGAAACTAACAATGAAGACAATAAAGATGAATACTTGATTAAAAAATACATATTATTAAATGAACTAAACAAATTGTTTACAAAATGAACATTGCTTTTCATTTAAATTAAATAAATAATATTTCACATCAAAAGAAACAACAGTGTTTTAGCAAATAATAAATAATCTGATAACAGAATTGTAAACAGAATAGCTGAAACTTTAACAAACTAACTAATTCAGTTACCTCAAATCATTACCCCATGTTTATATAATTGTGTTAACTCCGTGTGTTGCTGCTAGCATACATAACACCTGACGTGAAAACGTTACTCGTGGACGGGGCTACAGAGCTACTAGAAAGACAGTCGAACCCGGTGCATTCCTCCGTCTGAATGTGGTGCACTTTTGCTAAATGTTTAGACAAATTGCTCGCGTTACCGCCCTTACATCTAAACTCTTATTGCACTTTTGGCAACGAGCATCGAGATGGGTAAAGTTTAACCACACCTCGGAGCACCGTTCTCTCCACCATCTCCGCAGTGTGTTGCTACATGTAGCAGCCGCGTGTGTGTGTAAACTGCCCCGCCCCCTCCCACACAGACCAGGGAGAGAGATCTCGTCTGATCGAAAATACATTGTTTGTCTTTTTACATATTATAAACGAGCTGGCCACACTAAGACTACGATATAATGTTTTTGTATAAATAATACGTAACATGACATATATTTTTTAAATGTCTCCAGTACCAATAACGTTGTAGCTTAACGGCGCGTAAAACGCACGTGATGACGTCACCAACGAATCGACGACTGAATTAGTTTGCAACTCATTTGGAAATCGATTTTAATCGATTAGTTGTTGCACCCCTAATTGAGACACATTTCTTTAAAGAAATGTGCTTTGGTCTTTTGGTGTAAAACCAAACACAGTATAAGAATTCTTTTTTTTTTAAAATAGTATTTATAATATAAAATAAACAATGTGAACAAAAATTGAAATATATATTAAAAATTATATATAAGAAATTGATTAAATTGCTGTGAAAAAATATGTAGAGTATATTTGAAAGCAGAAGAGCTGTGCAGTTTTAAAGTTGTAGTGTTGTGCATGAATGTGAACATATTGTCTTAAAATAAATAAATCTGAATAAGTGGAATATTTGGTTTATTTCCAAGTCAGTTTTTTCACTTAACAAATACAAATTTTAAAATATATTTTTAAAATGTATTACCAATGTTACTTGCAAATTGAAATAATAATAAATATATATTTATATTTTAGATAATTTGTGTTATTTGTCTCTATTTTCACTTTTGCTAACAATGTAAATTCGAATAAAGGTATTGTAATAATATAAAGTCTAAAAGAAGAGAAAAAATAACAGGAAAGAAATATAAAAAAATGTTTTTAAATAAATAAAATACAAATATTCAAAAAATACTGTATTTTTAGCAAGCGGCAAACTCTGGGGCAGAGCCGGGAAGCCCATAAGGAAGTGCCACAGACTGCAGTTCATCTATTGGCCGATAGGGGGTGGCTGCAGAAAGGAGCAATTTCCATAGACCCCCATGTTAAAATGCCCAACTTTACAGCAGAAATAAACACGTTTCTTCACCTGCAATAAAAAATATTCTGGATATAGTTAGATTCCAACTTCATGACAATTGATTGGGGATTGCATTTCTTTATAACGCACCCCTTTTAGTTATATTAGGTCTTAAAGTGTTTGCATAAATGAGAGCGTGGTCACTTTGATGGACAGGTCTCTGCGGTGACTGCTGCTTCTAGCTTTCTGTCCCTCTGCTAGCTTTGTTAGCTCCAGGATGCTACAGGGGCTCAGCTGCGAGGCTGATCTGGGGAACACAACTTGAACTCGGACGTGTTTGTTGTGTTGGTGCCTGGTGGAGTATTCTTCATTTAAATATCGGACTTATCTTATGCCGCCTCGGCTCCGCCTCTTTGCCCTTATTTGGATCAGGCTGGAGCAGGCGGGAGTTAGACTCTGACTTCACTGTCGAGACGGCAGCGGCCGACTCCACCTACTAAGGGCTTCTCAGCAACTCTGCAGAAACCTATGGTTGACGCAGTGTTTCCCACATAATTTGGCCCCTTAACCTATTCGGGTGGCCCACGCATCCACCCCCCCTCAAATAAGAAAATACATGCGAGTTCATGGCTACTACAACGTTCTTGTTTCTCTGTGTTGCGTTGTTAACGAGTGAGACACACCGGAGTTGAGGATCTGTGGGGTTTATTCTCCCAAAAATATAATTTACAATTTAGCAGACGCCTTAGTGGTGTTCCAGGCGGGATTTGAACTCGCAACCTTCCGATCATCAGCCCACCTCACTATCCATTAGAGTAGACCACCCGAAATAGGACAAATATTGAAGAGAAAAAAAAATAATATTGAAAAATATTTGTATGAAATGTTTTTATGAAAATATACGTAGAAAAAAAGAAATAGGACTTAGAATTATGTTTATTGCCAAGTACGTTTTTACAATTTGTTTAAATGTTTTATACATAATTACAGTTAGATGCTTCTCGCTGTAGACGGACTCTGAAAAAGCAGCAGTGACTTCATTACCCTGAGATCACTGGACGTCTCTGTGGTGACGCCTCAAGTCTGCAGACGTGACACAATGAGCTTCAGTAATAATACACTCCGTTATGTCTGAGTTTCTGAGCGACACACACACAGGCATCAGCTTTCTCCTTTAGCATGCAGTTATGTGATGAACGTGAGTAGGATGTCAGGAATCATATTTCTGTCTGGAAATGTAATATGATAGGAGTTTAACAGAGACACTTCAAGCACCATTAACTTTCCTTCAGAGACGAACCGGCATGAGGGCATGTTTCCGCTTTTACACCGAGTTTCAAACAACACCAAGTTCTTGAAATGCTTTGTTGTGTTTTTGATATGCTGAGACAATGTCCAAACTAAGCTCTCTAAATCAGCTATGATAATGTGCAAATCTGCTTTGAAACTGAAAAATACGATATCTCTTCATATTCAGATTTGTGAAGCAACCTCCTATTTTGTTTAAGTTGAAGCTATTTAAACCTCTTTTCCTTCCTTTTGGGACATCTTTTATGGTTTGATTTCACATAGATTTTCCTGACAATTTTCCAATTTATTTTCCCAAATTGCGAACATTTTGCAAATATCTTTCTTAACCCTTTTTTTGTTGCATGTTTTTTCAAGTTAATTCAGCCATTTTCACATATTGTTCTGTAATTTTATAATTTTTTTATTCAAAAGCAATTTTTTTTTCTTAAATGTTTTTGGATAATTTTTATATTTGTTAAACACTTCATAAATAAATTATTATTATTTTATTTTCACTTTTTTTGTATATCATTCTATATCTTTTTCTGATATTTTTCATTTTTTGGGAAATATCATCATCACATATATTCGGAAATGTTCTACATTTCTGATGATAATTATTAGTGTGTGCAGTGCAGTGGTGTTTAGTGCAGTCACCATTCACTCAAACACACACACACACACACACACACACACACACACACACACACACACACACACACACACACACACACACACACACACACACACACACACACACACACACACACTGAGCAGCAGTAATGAGAAATGATGCTGGACATCTACAGTGTATTTATTATGGCTGCCGACCCACAATGCTCTCTGTCTGCTGCTACACTGTTATACGTCCACTGCAGAGTATTGAGTACCTATTAATGTGTCATACCCACTTAATGGGAAGAAACTCAGCTAACTGACAATATGACATTTTAGTCTAAGTCTAACGCAGAGCCTCTGAATTAGCCCTGAGCGATAAAATGCTAACGCACTTAGCACAGAACTCACTGTAGAAATACTTCATTACTTATCTGCACAAACAAGATATCAGATTAAAGCTGGGTATAAGTATCATCACTGTGCGACCAAAACTCAGGGCAGCGAAGGCAAACCCAGACAACACACCACGTAGCTTTACGGAGCCAAAACGGCATATATGTCTTACCGTTGCTGTTTTTCTGATCAAAAGCTGTGTTCAATGGCATTAAAACGATAAAAACGCTGCTGAAGGTTAATCCAATGTGTCTGTGTCACTTTTAAATGATTACTGATAATCCGTCATCATATTTATGGCTATAACCTAGTTTTCATTCACTCTCATTCCTCAATGGTAACGTGTAAGTGGATTTAGGAACCTCCCTCTCGATTCTATTGGCTCTAACGGTTCAAAATAGGTGTCAATCATCAAAATCGACCAAATGGGGCCAAATATATGGCAAATTCACCCAAATGACCCCAGAAGTGTTTTTTTTTCTAAAAGGGTCAATTGTTTTGCATCAATCTTGATACAGGTACTTATATGTTATAGTTTGGATTCCTAAAGCTTTTAGTCTACCATCCCATCATTCAAGGGTGGTTTTCACTATAAGTAATGTTTGTTTTTTTGGACGGACATAATAATTTACATTTTTTTACCATGTTCAATCTGAATTTACTTTAAATAAAAAAATTCTATATTGATTCTGACTTTTCTACATCAAACTCACAGGTTTATCATTGCTTTGAGAACAAAGATGATTAACTTAACCCTTTTAGAAGTTAAGTTATTGTCATTTGTTCTGGGAATGTCATTTTCGAGCCTGAAACCTGAAAAACAGGCTCGGGGCTTAACAGGTTAAGACCTTGCGAAACACCACCACATATTTCTTACAATGCACACTGGTGAAAACAAAAGTCTGGAGCCTTAAATACCAGAATGTAATTTGGCATTTCCATGCATTCTTAATTACATTTTGACAGATAGTATTTTTGTATGAAATTAAGTAATAAAATGTGGATTTTTCTATTTAAAAAACAGAGGATCAAATCAGTTGCTCATTCATGATTTGTCCTCCTTTGTATAATGTTTTATATGATTAATCTATGAGATAATGGGTAGAATTAACAAAATAATACAGTAATATTTAGCCCTTATCCTAGTTTGTAGTCCTTTTATCTGGATGTGTGTAGCTGTGGTTTAATGCGCATTGCATGAGTCTTTTGAGCCCTGTTAAAGGAGGGTTTCCTGCTTTGTTATCTGATCTGAAATGTGTCATTGGCTCTTTTGAAATGCTAATAGTTTCTCTTTGTGTAACGTGATCTGTATTTAACGACAACAAGGCTTTAAGCGGAGGGTCTGTCAACAGGAAACGATCCTGACTGATGGGTCTGTGAAATCCTTTTGTTTCACCTGAGACCTTTCACACCGCCTCAGGCTCTCACTGTGTGTGTGTGTGCGCATGTGTGTGTGTTTGTGGTAGATAACAAGGTAACAACACATAGCTTTCATATAACAGAGGTGAGGATATTTCACACCTCTGTCTTGGGCTCAGGTGTAGAAAATACTTACATTTTCTCACAAACATTCCTGTAACATTTTGTTTTCCTGCAGTAAAAAAACATAGGCTTTCTTTTAAAAAATAAAAGACAGAATAAAATGAGAAATCTCTGAATAGGAATCCAGTATATTACTAGTAGTTTTTTAAAATAGGAATGTCCTTTGGTTTCGGTTCAAACATAAAGATAGCATGATAGGTTAAAATACATAAAGGAATATTGAGGAAAACAATTCTAGAAAGATGATAAAATAAGAAAAATGTGAGCAAGATATATTAAATGCACATTAAAAAACTTAAAATAAAAGTATTAAATTACTGTGAATAATACTTACAGTATATCTGGATTAAAGGCAAGAGAGCTGTGCAGTTTTAAAGTATTGTGCAGAAATGTGTGAAAAAGTATTTTAAAAAATGCAATAAAATATGACAATTTACTGTGAAAAGTCTGCACATTATATCTGAATAAACGGTGGTGCAGCTGTGCAGTATTATAGGTGGTTAAATGATATCAGATGAGTTCAGGGACATTTGACATACTTGCATATCCCAAACACAGAGCTGCAGTCAGTTTCCAGCAGACAGGGAAATAATTCAAGTCAAACGGACAGAAATCTGTCAACAGAACTGAAAGAGTTGACAAAAACTATGCCAGGAAACTAAATGTGGAGCTGTCTAGATTAAGGCCCCGTCCACACGGAGACACAACTGGTTGTATCCGCTACAGTTCTCTATCGTATAGACGGTTCGTCCACACGAGGCCAACACGGATAACGGTAACGGTTCCCAAGGTGGGTAGATCTGCAGACGCAATGCTCTGGGGGGCCAAACGGCTCCGTGTGTACGCCCTATACCAGGGGTCGGCAACCCCTGGCACCGTAACCAGTGGCACACTAGGAATAAGTGGGCAAAATATTTAAATTGTATTTTCGGATCCTGAACGAGACCGCCGCCAGAGCGCGTCTCCCCGTTACCTGCAGAAGGAAGCCATGCGCGCAGCGCAGCCCCGCTCTCTTTAACTCCAGGCGAATTTCTGCCGCTTTCCTCCGTGGTGCCGTGCTGATCGTTTCACCACGGAGGAAAGCACTTCACAAATTGCAGTACCCACAAGGAGCTGTACAAATGCCGCATTTTTTGTGTGGCTGTGTCTTTAGTTGAAAGCTCAGTGGCGATCTGCTCATCTCTCATCGAAACAATATACTACACAGGGGCGGACTGGCCATCTGTGTGTTCTGGAGAATCACAGAACGGACGATCGTCCTTATTATTATGCCGTTTAAACCAATTATTTAAATTAGTGTGTTAAATTCGGCATCATGTAAGATGCGCTGACAGGTCCACACACTGCGAGGCTCCCCCGCCCTCCTGTAGACAGTTCACAAGCGTCAAACTCCTCACCCCCCCCTCCCCACCGTTGATAATTCACGATCGTCGGCACGCTGATTACTTTTTTTTTTTTTAATGGCACTTCATATCAAAAAGGTTGCCGACCCCTGCCCTATACGATCATTTCCTGATACCGATTTCGCCATAGCCCCGCCTCTCCCCACCTCTGCTGCTCACCCCCACGTCATTGCTGATGTGTTTCGCCAACAACAACAACAATGGCGGATCAAAGGGTTGCTTTCTACCTTGTTTGTTTGTTTGTGCCTTATGCCCATGTGCCTTAAGGCCCTGACACACCTACCCGATTTTGGGAGTCAGAGGCCGTCATAGGCCGTCGCGGCGCCCTACTCAGGTTGGTGTGTCCCGCACCGTCGTTGCTTTACGGCACATTTTCACACCTCCCGCGGCCTCGGCCAAAGAAATCACTCTGATTGGTTGTTGCCTCTTTTGAATGACGAATACACACTACCGCCGCCTGCTGGTAAGGACAGTTATTGCCACTCGTCGACTGAAGTCTTTGCGGTGTGTTCGTAGGCGGGCGGCGTAGGCGGGCGGCGTAGCCGACGCAGGCGACGTAGCGGATGTAAAAGTCGGGACGCCTTCGGTACGCGTTCTTTGGTCTCAGGTTGGTGTGTAGCGGCCTTTATACTCGCTGCTTTTGGTGTATTTTGTGGGTCGAGCGGTCTCATGTGGACGGACAGGTTTCTGGTTCCGTGTGGACGGAAGACTTTTTTGATATTGACCTCGGTTCGCTTTCGTTTTCGTCTCCGTGTGGCCTAAAAGCCAACAAAATCACATCCAGTTGACTCAAAACCATGTAAAAAATATATATTTAACAGCTGTTATAATCAAGTATGGGGATGAATTACCTAATTTGCAGCATTGTTGTTAAAGTTGGGGTTTGTAAACACTGCAGGTGAATAGGGTAACATATTTAACTAACAGATATCACCATAAAACTTCCCACTTCATTACTGACATTAACACAATTATATTTTGTATTACACGTTTTCTGACAGATATGCAAATGTGGGATTATGTAATGCTAACTGTTGGAAATAGTCTTAAAATATAAATTCAATGAGATTCAGAATTGAGTTTATTGCCAAGTTGGTTTTCACATATAACAAATACAAAAATAAAAATAATGTAGAAAAAAGAGAGCAAATCTTGAGAAATAAAATATTCTAAACAATTTTAAATAAATAAATAAGTAGTTTTTTTACATGCAATTAATTTCGTTTTTATGGGGGCGTATAGGAACAGTGAGAGAAGATAAAATCAAATACAAATGATATGAAAAATATTGACAAAAAACAGAAATATTATGTAAAATGTAAAAAAAAAAAACAGAAATGTTAAAAAAACATTGAAATCTGAACAATTGAGAAACAGACACAAACAGACAGAATTAGTTAAATAAACTCCTGGATGTGTTTTATGTCCTCTAGTCTGAGAGAAGACATGACACAGAGGTAGAAAGCGATATAAATCAGTGTTTGTTTCAGCGTGTTTGTTTCAGCGTGTTTCCTTCACTGCGGTTCCTCTGCAGATGTTCATGTTCCTCGGGACATTCCCCTCACATGATGTCACAGATCCAGGAACGCTGCCCTCCGTCTCCCTCTCTCATTTCTCCCACTGTCGCTCTCCTTCAGTGGAAACATGTTCTTCAGACCCGTCCTCCGCTACAGACACTCTTGGTCTGCTAACAAACCTTGGGAGGATTTCCATTTTAAATCACCACAGATGTGCTTTTCAGCAGTTTCCCTGAATACTTTTTTAGCTTTGTAGTTTTCAGATGCAGTTCTTCTATGTTATTATTAGAGATGTCCCGATCCGATCACGTGATCGGGGATCGGAGCCGATCACGTGATTTTCAAAAAATCGGGGATCGGGAGAACAAAATCGGGGATCGGGATTTTTTTTTTTTATAATTTTTTTATTTTTTATTTAATGTTACAAAACAAAAATGACCATGTTCACGTCTTAAAGTCATCCTGAGGACTTAGTTTTGGTTTAAAATTACACAACATCATGTATGTGTTGCTTCTTTTGGGCTTGTTTTCATAGACCTGGTTGCTTATTCCTCTGAAATCTGGCAACAGAGTGGGCGCAGTGTCTAATAGTAGCAGTAAGCTAACGAGAGGCTACGTTCAGCTGGTGACTCGGGAGTCGGGACAGAGAAAATGTCAGGAGTTTGGAAGTATTATAAAATTGAAAGCGAAGGCAGTGTAACAGCCAGATGCAATGTTTGCAAGGCAGAGGTTCCGCGTGGTGGAAAGGACAGAGCTACGTTCAACACGACCAATCTAATACGCTACCTGAGAAACAAACACCAACAACAACACGGCGAGTACACAGCGGCCACTCAGGGAACGGCACTGAAACAACCGACACTTTCAGAGACTTTTAAAAGGAAAGAGAAACTGCCCCAGAACAGTGAAAAGGCCAACACAATAACAGCCAAGATAGCTGAATTCATCGCGTTGGATGACCAGCCGTTATCCGTTACCTTTTTTTTCTCTTAATGCATTGCATAAAGATCGGATCGGGAAAAATCGGTATCGGCAGATTGTCAAAATCAAATGATCGGAATCGGATCGGGAGCAAAAAAAGGTGATCGGGACATCCCTAGTTATTATTGTTTGGTTAATGATCTATAGTTATTTAAAAAGGTTTAGCTTGTGTCCCACTTGTTTGATGTCCAAAGCGGTTAAAAAATAATCGAATCCGTAAATCTAAAAACAAATACCTAACGATCGAATAACCGACTAGTCATATATTGGGGTCCAAGTAATACAGCATTAAAGAGGCATTCAGAAATTACTACAGCACAAACAATTATACAATTTTAATGACTAATACATTGTTTGATTTAGCAGACAGATCTACAAAAGTTTTTCCCCAATAAATCATGCATAAGCTTCCCCTTTAAATCTTTACTGAGATGTCCTCAATTAATTAATACAGCATAACAAAGCTTAAAATAATGTTTTTCTAATTCCCATGTAAACACGCAGCTTTTTTCTCATTTATCTGATTGCAGAACATCTTCAGTGCCGGTGTTTTGTGTATTTTTATGCTTGCTTTTTGTTTTAATTGCTTTAATTGACGTTTCTTCCCATGCAAAGGTTTCCCTTCAAACCTTATGAAAATAAGGCATTTAGCATTTAAAAACACTTACAAAAGGTCTGTTTTCACGGTCTGTAGTTGCTTATGTTATTTAAACTGTTTTCATGTCTAATATTTACGGGTTTTTTTGTTTACCTCTCCGTCCCTCAGGGATTTCCTGCAAATCGGGTTCCTATGCTCCTCCCTGAAGCTGCTGAGTGTGCTGGGCTGCAGAAGTGGATCCTCTGATACCTGGTTGTGGTTCTGCTGGTTCTACTGCTGGTGGAGGCGGGGGTCAGAGGGCCCAGTGGGGGGGCCGGTCCTGATCAAGCCTCTTGAAGATGAACAGACTGAGCTTCCACAACAACAGAACCATGCAGGACCGCCGCTGCGTCTGTGTCTTTCTGCCCAACGACGACACGCTCAACGTCATCGTCAACGTGAGGATGAAACATTTCGTATTCTATCCAAAGAAATGCTTGTAGAAACTTGTAAAATCTCTTTCCTTGTGAGGATGCAGCTACTTTATATATTGTACGAAAGGAAATGTTATGTTCTGTTCCACCAAAAGTCTTTAATTTATGATGAGACAGAAATTGACTGGAATCAGAGAATATTTGACCGACTTGTTTGTTCAATCTTTTTATGCTTGAAACATTTTTGAAATAGTTAATTGACTTATCCATGAATCATCTAATCCTTTCAGTTCAACTGTTCAATATTAAAAGCTTCACCAATGTAGATATTACTTTAGTTATGGAGTATCTTTGCTACAAGTGTATATTTATGTAATGAATATACATGTAACCGTCCTCCTCAGGTGAAGACTGTGTGTCAGGAGCTGCTGGTGCAGGTGTGTGATCTGCTGAGGCTGAAGGACTGCCACCTGTTCGGACTCAGTGTCATTCAGAGTAAGACTCAAATACATTTAGTTCCTGCAGATGTTTAATAAGGTTTATCTACACTTATTAAACATCGGCTAAACAATTGTAGTTTTCTGATATTTCACATCCTGATAATTCTACGTTATGAGGAACAAATCTGTGTGGACATCTTGCTAATGTTAGCTGGAGGGAAGTTCCATAGAGTTGCACTATGATACATTCATGCTCTATTCAGTCAAAATGGATGAAATGCCCCTAAATGCATGTAGCACAGGTTTCTCCCCTGAACGCAGCATGTAGCACAGGTTTCTCCCCTGAACGCAGCACGTAGCACAGGTTTCTCCCCTGAACGCAGCACGTAGCACAGGTTTCTCCCCTGAACGCAGCACGTAGCACAGGTTTCTCCCCTGAACGCAGCACGTAGCACAGGTTTCTCCCCTGAACGCAGCACGTAGCACAGGTTTCTCCCCTGAACGCATTATGTAGCACAGGTTTCTCCCCTGAACGCAGCATGTAGCACAGGTTTCTCCCCTGAACGCCGCATGTAGCACAGGTTTCTCCCCTGAACGCAGCATGTAGCACAGGTTTCTCCCCTGAACGCAGCATGTAGCACAGGTTTCTCCCCTGAACGCCGCATGTAGCACAGGTTTCTCCCCTGAACGCATTATGTAGCACAGGTTTCTCCCCTGAACGCAGCATGTAGCACAGGTTTCTCCCCTGAACGCCGCATGTAGCACAGGTTTGTCCCCTGAACGCAGCATGTAGCACAGGTTTCTCCCCTGAACGCAGCATGTAGCACAGGTTTCTCCCCTGAACGCCGCATGTAGCACAGGTTTCTCCCCTGAACGCCGCATGTAGCACAGGTTTCTCCCCTGAACGCAGCATGTAGCACAGGTTTCTCCCCTGAACGCAGCATGTAGCACAGGTTTCTCCCCTGGACGCAGCATGTAGCACAGGTTTCTCCCCTGAACGCAGCATGTAGCACAGGTTTCTCCCCTGAACGCAGCATGTAGCACAGGTTTCTCCCCTGAACGCAGCATGTAGCACAGGTTTCTCCCCTGGACGCAGCATGTAGCACAGGTTTCTCCCCTGAACGCAGCATGTAGCACAGGTTTCTCCCCTGGACGCAGCATGTAGCACAGGTTTCTCCCCTGAACGCAGCATGTAGCACAGGTTTCTCCCCTGAACGCAGCATGTAGCACAGGTTTCTCCCCTGAACGCAGCATGTAGCACAGGTTTCTCCCCTGAACGCAGCATGTAGCACAGGTTTCTCCCCTGAACGCAGCATGTAGCACAGGTTTCTCCCCTGAACGCAGCATGTAGCACAGGTTTATCCCCTGGACGCAGCATGTAGCACAGGTTTCTCCCCTGAACGCAGCATGTAGCACAGGTTTCTCCCCTGAACGCAGCATGTAGCACAGGTTTATCCCCTGGACGCAGCATGTAGCACAGGTTTCTCCCCTGAACGCAGCATGTAGCACAGGTTTATCCCCTGGACGCAGCATGTAGCACAGGTTTCTCCCCTGAACGCAGCATGTAGCGAAGGTTTCTCCCCTGAACGCAGCATGTAGCACCTACCTGTGATGGCGTCTCTCAGGAAGCCTCCACTGACTGCTCTCTTTGTGCAGAGAGGCTGGAGTTGTTTATGGTGACTGGGGGGAGGTGAGGGTGAGGGTCATGTGGACAGGAAGCTGAGGGGGGGGGGGGCGTTCAGACAGCTGACGGTCAGGTCAGGAGACAGCAGTCTGAGGGGGGGGGGGGCATTCCTCAAGTGTCTGACTGAGCAGCGTGAAATCCTGCAGGCAAACACTACACACCCACTGTGTGTCTCACCCAGTGTCCCCCGACCTCAGTATCCTCAGGTTCAGATACAGTTGCAAGAAAATATGTGAACCCTTTGGAATGACCTGGATTTCTGCATAAGTTGGTCATAAAATGTGTTCTGATCTTCAGCTAAGTCACAACAATAGACAAACACAGTCTGCTTAAACTAATACCACACAAACAATTATATGTTTTCATGTTTTTATTGAACACACCATGTAAACATTCACAGTGCAGGGTGGAAAAAGTATGTGAACCCCCTAGGCAGAATGCTCAATGAGGTGAAGAAGAATCCTAGAGTGTCAGCTAGAGACTTAAAGAACTCTCTGGCACTTGCTAACATCTCTGTTGACGAATCTACGAGACGTAAAACACTGAACAAGAATGGAGTTCATGGGAGGACACCACGGAGGAAGCCACTGCTGTCCAGAAAAAACATTGCTGCACGTTTGAAGTTTGCAAAAGAGCACCGGGATGTTCCACAGCACTACTGGCAACATATTCTGTGGGCAGATGAAACCAAAGTTGAGTTGTTTGGAAGGAACACACAACGCTATGTGTGGAGAATCCAAAGGGTTCACATTTGCGTTTTCTTGCAACTGTACGTCGTAGGGTTTACAGGATTTATTTAAAAAACAATATTTATAACATAGATGAATGCGTAAGCACATAGAGAGCCTGCAGGTTTTAAACGATGTGCATTCACGGGGTTTCTCTGTACACACGCACGCACGCACACACACACACACACACACACACACACACACACACACACACACACACACACACACACACACACACACACACACACACACGCACAGTCTGAGTATCAATGTTTAACCCTCCTCTCTTCCACAGATAATGAACACATCTATATGGAGCTGGATCAGAAGCTCTCTAAGTATTGTCCTAAAGAGTGGAAGAGGGAGGCCAGCAAGGTGAGGAAGCAGGAAACAGGAAGCAGGACTCTGATAAAAGATCAGGGTTCCCACTGATCCTTAAAAAGTGTTTAAATAAATTGTTCATCAAATCAATCTGTCATAAACCTTGAACATACTTTTACAAAAGAAGTAAGGTTTTGTTGAATAATCTGTTCTTTGTAGGTGGAAATGTAAATGCTCCTTTTAAGCATTCTCTTTTTTGACCATACTATTTTTGTTAAAAAAGTAATTCAGCAGTTTGTAAATCACCTCTGAGCACGGACAGTTTCCTAACTTCTGATATAAATGTTAAAGGGGACCTATCATGCAAAATGTACTTTGTCATGTCTTTTATACATAAATATGTGTCCCCGGTGCGTCGGGGAACTCACGCAGCGTCAGAAAATAAAACCCTCTCTTAAATCTTTTTAAAACGGGGGCACAACGAGCGGATACAGATTTGGTGCCGATATGACATAATTTCGGATTGGTGGACCCACAGAGAGTTGCTATCAGAAATAATGCCTGACGTTTTTTGGAAGTAATCTCGTCTTTGTTTACATTAGCAAGCCTCGCTAACACTCAGAGCTAACCTGTACTGGAGAGAGCATGTGTTTAAAAAGCAGGAAATAAAAAGGAACTCACCTTGTGATAAACCCGCAAGAGAAAAAGCATTTGAGCTCCATACTGCTTCAGAAATAATCCTTGATGTGGTTTAGAACAGGATGGCGTTTTATCACAGCAGAATTTAACTTTATCTCCGGTAGAATTCTGATCAGGCATTAGCTCCGCCTCCTCTTTTCTTTTTTAAACTAAGGACCCAAAATCCGCGTTTCTCTAACAGGGCTGCAATAGAGGGGTATGAGCAGTATGAGGCATGGCTACAATGGGGGATCTGTTTGGTATTTTAAGCAAAAAAACTTCACAGACATGTTTTGTAGAGGTATGGCCCTACAATATATTTTTCCAACATAGATCCACTTTAAATTCTACCTGTTTGGAGAAATAAATAATAAATATTTAACTTATTTGTTTTCCAGGGCATCGACCAGTTTGGACCTCCGATGATAATCCACTTCAGAGCTCAGTATTACGTGGAGAATGGGAGACTGATCAGGTACAGACTCGCATCCTACTGACCACAGCTGGTAGAGGACTATTTGAAGACAAACTGAAGCTCTCATGGGCTGAAAATAAACCCCTTATCTTTGTCGGATTTAAAGTGTTTTCTCCCCTGTTTTCTGGCTTTCTCTGAATTTGGACTTTTTTTCACACCTTTTTTTCTTTCTAAGAATTTTTACTTTTTCTCAGAAATTTCCCGTCAAGAATCTTGTCTTTTTTTCTGAGAATTTTTACTTTTTTCTCAGAATTTGTATTTATTTTTCTCAGAATGTTTTCTTTTTAATTTTTACTCAGAATTTGTACTTTTTCTCAGAAATTTCGCTTCTAGAATTTTTACTTATTTATTTTTTCTTTCGCAGAAACATTATTTTCATTAGAATTTTTCTCAGACTTTGACTTTTTTCAAAATGTAAAAAATAAGTATTTTTTTCGATTTCTTTTATTTTGTATGG